>NC_084525.1:21347685-21505185 GCF_024500275.1 Phycodurus eques
GCTAAATATTACGCACCACTAAATTTAAGACTTCTGTGGTGGTAATTTAAGAGGGTGTGTGTGACATCACATCTTTGCTATTGTAACTGTTTTGTGTGGTGTGTGTATATTCAACGTGTACTGCTTTACATTCTAATACTGCTCTGAAATGAGAATGTAATATTCACTCTGTTCTTCCTGTTGTCATTTCTACTTTAAGTGAGGGACGGAAGGTGTCTTTTGTTCTTCTTTTGGTAAACTAGCAAGGAATTGTTAGAATTGTTCTGAGTTTCATTAATTTATAGAACTGCCCATGTCTGACAGACCCAGCAAGGCCTTTTTCATCTGTGCTATGTGGTAACATGGTGGTTTGGCCTGTTCCAGCCGAGAAAAAAAAAAAAAAAAACTGGGCCACCCTTCTAGTCAGAGTTTGGCTTCATATATGATGTGCAAGAATTGTATTCTGATCTAGAAATTACTGTTGCTGAGCCTAAAAGCCAATAAAATTAATGAAATAAGTATTATGACTTGGTGTTTCACAACCTTTATTGAGCCAAGGCACTGATTTTACATGAGAAAATGTCACAGCACACCACCAACAAAAATGTCATGAAATGTATAAATATTGAAATAATGATCTGTCTCAATTCTCAATTTGGGTGGCACGACTGGTTAGCACATCTGCCTCACAGTTCTGACGACCGGGGTTCAAATGCCGGCCCCGCCTGTGTGGAGTTTTGCATGTTCTCCCTGTGCCTGCGTGGGTTTCCTCCCACATCCCAAAAACATGCAAGGTAGGTTAATTGACGACTGAATATGAATGTTAGTGCGAATGGTTGTTTGTTTATATGTGCCCTGCGATTGGCTGGCGACCAGTTCAGGTGTGGCCCGCCTTTCGCCCGAAGATTGCTGGGATAGGCCAGCACGCCCGCGACCCTAGTGAGGAAAAGCAGAACTGATTTTAATTCTCAATTTGATTTAGTGTAAAATCTGGGCTTGTTTAATTGGCACAAAGCTGATATGCTCCAGGAAACCATGACTTATTTTGTTGTATGAATGGCAACAAGTGGATACACGTTAACATCTAATGGCTGAACATTTAATTGTTCTTCCTGTCACTTTATGTCGTAGGCATAGATGGATTAACAACATATATTTGTTAATAATTAATTTGAAGACAAATGAAGTGAAATTGGATAATTTCCCGCGGCACCCGGATGTCATTACCACCCTAGTGTGCACGTGTTCATACGGCCATACGGCGATCCTGATATATTGTGCAATGATGCCACCTACAGCAGTATGACATGAGAGCAAATGAGAGTATTTCATTAGCCAGCAGAATAGATAGTTGCACTGACATTATGTATCATTGCAATGATTTACTGGTTGTGCAACGGAATGCTATGTTATGTTATGTTATGTTATTGCCACATAATTGATTTTCTGTTGATGAGCTTCCATATTTTGAGGCATTAAAACTGAATAAGATAAGAAATTGTTTCAAGTTAAATATATTTTATTATCAGTACTCAGTGATCCGCCGTGTTAAATATGTAGTTATAACCCGACATTCAATCTCACTGCTGATTATTCTGAAGAAAAAACAAACAAACAAAAAAACAGCAAAACAAGAGACGTAGACAACAAACCACAGCATCATCCGGAACCTAGGTCCGCAACAGTTCCTACCCGGACCTTTAACTGTACACTTTAAAAATGGCAGCCAACATAGAGCAAATTTTCCAGGATTTTATTTTGAATAAGATCAGAGAAATTGAAGACCAGAATGTCATCAAAACGTATGTCAAGATTGAGTTTTGCATGCATCGTAGCTACACACAATTCGCTAATAAACTGAATAATAACCTGTTCGGCTTGAACAAAACGTTAAGTGGCCGCTGGACGATTTTTACGCTTGTCTGCCTGAACTGAACCTAATATGTAATAGTGTAGCAGTGGCTTACATGCAGTACAGTAGATATAACTAATGACGGTGTTTTGCGCCACTCTGTACTTAGTTATGTCTTTAAATCGCACACTGTGTTAATTAAGCTTTTTATTTTTATATTGCAATATGGCATCTTGTACAAGATAATACTGCACAGCCTTGAATGGCGTTTTTTGAAAAGGTAGTCATACCTATTTCATTGCATCGTTGTAGTGTACAATGTTCTTCAACTGCACTGCATCCGACTGTGTTTGTTTGTTCTGTTTTTAATATTCCTGTCCTCTCATGTAGCCAATAAGGGAATCAAATGCTAAGCGACCATTCAGAATATGAATCATCTTTACTGGAAAATATGTTAAGAACTTACAAGGAATTTGTCTCCGGTAGTTTGAGCCACTCTAGTATTACAGCAAACAAAGTCACTATGACAAACTTTACATTTTGGAGATGAACACATAGGAACAGAGACATTGAGCAGTGTTAATGATTATATGGTACATGTAAGGCTTACACTATTATAATATGATGTTTCTTATGTCTTAATTAACAGCTCTGGCAATGTAAATAAAAGTCAAGTGTAATTGTCTTAATACGGACATCATTTTTGATGCACCCGTTGTGTTGCATCCCATTGAATTGTGCCTGATATTTTTCTCATTTAATCTTCTTGTCAGTGCTACTCAGGGTGTGGCTGCATGCAGTGAAATGATTTCAGAGGATAATAAAGACAAAAAGAGTGATGACAGGAGTTCACAGAAGAAACATAAAAAACACAAAAAACATAAAAGTAAGAAGAAGAAGAAGCGGAACCGAGAGAAGGAGGGAAAAGAAAGCTGTTCCGAATGCGGGGAAGAATTGGATGCTCCCTCCAGGTATACCTGAAATATCAAATCACACTTTCCATCCATCCATTTTCTGTACCGCTTATCCTCACTAGGTTGGCAGGCGGGCTGGAGCCTATCCCAGCTATCTTTGGTCGAGAGGCGGGATACACCCTGAACTGGTCGCCAGCCAATCACAGGGCACATATAAACAAACAACCATTCACACTCACATTCACACCTACAGGCAATTTGGAGTCTTCAATCAACCTACCATGCATGTTTTGGGGATGTGGGAGGAAACCGGAGTACCCGGAGAAAACCCACGCAGGCACAGGGAGAACATGCAAACTCCACACAGGCGAGGCTGGGATTTGAACCTCAGTCCTCAGAACTGTGAGGCAGATGTGATAACCGGTCTTTCACCGTACCGCCCAAATCACACTTACCATTCGACTTGTTACTTTAAATAAACAATATGAATTGTTTTATTCTAGAAAAAAAACACTGTACAATCAATTTGATGTAGATTGGCTTGCAATATCAAGAATAGGGGATTCTGAATCGCCATCTTGTGTGATATACTAGTGGTGTGAAAGTCACCTCTCAAGTTGTTTAGTATGAATGCTAGTGCCAATCTATTTTTCAGAATTGTCCATGTAGAATTAAGTACATTAAACTTCACAATAATGAGGAAATCCTGGCCAAAGCCTGACCCTTACTGCTGCTTTGGTACCACATTTTACAATGTGTTGTTGTTGTTGTTTTTATAACTCAGTTTTACCTTTTATCACAGAAAAGGAGCCTCAACAGAGAATGAAGAGCAGTGTAAGTGTTTTCCATTCTCTCCTTATGAAACAGAACCCTATCTATCTTAGTACTTAGTATTGACTTGTTTTTCCAGATGATCATACGTGCAGCTCCAGAAGTCACAAGCACAAAACAGGAAAGAGGAAGCGTAAGAAGAGGCACAAAGACGAGAGACGAGGAAACTCATCTGATTCTGACTCAAAGCAAAGGAAGAGTAAATGTGCTCAAAGCTTGTTGCCAAGGCAATGTGAGGAGTTACCTGATATCATCCCAAAGCAGGTAAAAAAATGCTTAAACAGGAGCCAACATTATTGAAGCTTAAATGAGCACTAATTAGGCCTTTCTGTGCTCAATACAGGACAGCTCCAGTGGCGCAAAAGCAGATGAGGGAAGAACGGGGCACTTCCGTTCACATTCCAACTGTTCACATTCCAGCTCAGAGAGGTGGAGTTCTCGACCTGGCAAGCGGAAATCCAGATCTCGCTCACCGTCCAGTTCACAGGATCACTGCAACTCATCCAGGTCCTGAGCACTAATGGACTCATGAAATATGGCTACAATTACTAAAAACCAATCAAAATATACTCACTGAAAATCCTAAACCTACCTGTTCTCGATATTCGTTTATATTCTGTGTGCGTCTGTGCATAGGTCTTTAGACGACAGGGATGTTTTGGACCCACCCACAGTCCCCAAACAAGATGTTGCGAAATGCATCCAACTGCTGTCTCCAAGTCCTAAAAGAAGAGAGAGAACAGATCTGCAGAGGCTGGATCACAATCACAAGCCAGCAGAGGCCACAACGGAAACCACCAGAGACGATTCAGGTACAAATTGTACATGGTTCAGTCCAATCTAGATAGAGAGGTAGGTACTGTATTTATGTATGTATGTACCTCTTTATCTGGATTGGGCAAGATCAGGTAGAAATTGTATGTAAATACTTGTTTCTTGGTTCTGGTAGTAGTTTTACCCTCCACTGCTCTTATGGCAATCTTAAAACTATTCTCGGATTGTGGATTAATGTTTCAGATGCAGATTGTGTTGCATCTTCATCAGTGCCAAATCAATCTAGTCAGTCTCATCAGACTAGTGAGCCCGTTGTCCCACAGCTGAAGGCATCAGAACACACCTCGGCCAGTGTGAGGAAATCGCCTGCAAAAAAGAGGCATAAGCCCCCACCAAGGAGCAAAGAAGAGAAAACAGCAAAGAGGCAGAAGAGATCCCGGTCACCTTGTAGGACCCACAGAACAAGGTCCAGATCCCATAGCTCTTCAAGGAGGAAACAATCCCGATCGAGGTTGGTTTCCCAATGTTACCGTCTGTTAGACAGGATTTGCTGTTAGCAGTCATGAAATACTACATATGGTGTATACAGGTCCAGGAGCCGAAAGTCACGAAGGTCACGCTCTGTGTCGCGGGATAGGGGGCGGCGAACAACTTACAGCCAGAGGGATCGTTGGAAACGAGAGCCAAGCCGCTCGCCTGTGCTCGTACTGCGCAAAAAACGATCCCCTACATGGAAACATGGCAATCACCCTGACAGTCCTCACCGAATCAGTGAATTAGGTAAAATAAGATAAACTCGTTTTCTGCATTGTCTCCTTTATGTCCGCACAGTTGCCACTTTGGCCCACCACAGACTGCGCGATGCAGCCGAACCCGCCTGGAAAGTACCATTGTGAAAAAATGACAGTTGATGACTCACACCTGCACATTGAGCCCTGCACATTACCAACACGCTGCAAAAGAAAACTGCGACCATGTGTCGTGTTTTGAACCTCCACATGCTGTGTATTGTACTGCATTACTTTTATTGAACCACTAACATATGGTGTGATTGTCAAGGAAGAAACTGGTTGACACACAGAGAAGTGGGCGAGAATAAGGCGATAGTGTGGATATTTTAAGAGACTGACTCGCCCCATTTACTGATTTTACCTGGCGTGCTTCGTACATTGCTAGCGTGCATTTTGGCGACAGACTGCACGCTTTGCTAGTTCATCCACAGCTACATTAATCTATCCATTCATTTTCTACACCGCTTATCCTCACTAGAGTCGGGGGTATGCTGGAGCCTATCCCAGCTAATTGTGGACAGGAGGTGGGCTACACCCTGAACTGGTCGCTGGCCAATCGCAAAGCACATATAAGCAAACAACCATTCACACTCACATTCACACCTGCAGGCAATATGGAGTCTTCAATTAACCTACCATGCATGTTTTTGGGATGTGAGAGGAAACACGAGTACCCGGAGAAAACCCACACAGGCACGAGGAGAACATGCAAACTCCACACAGGCAAGGCCGGATTTGAACCCGGGTCCTCAGAACTGTGAGGCGGATGTGCTAACCAGTCGTCCACCGTGCCGCCTCACAGCTACATACAGTATGATATCATAAATATAGTTAAGTATTACTGTAAAACACAATCGATTCATACTGTACATATACTGTATTTACACAGCTTGGCTATTACATCTGGGACGGTGCGACGCCATGCACCAGCAATTAAAATTTTGAATCGCCTCAAAACTCGTGGCCAACCGTCAGCCACTCACGAACACTACTTGCCAAACCCTGCAGACAGCACAACAGTTCAGTGCCGTTTGGTCACATCTCTCAGTGTACGGCAATTTTTAGATGTTCAGTCTTAAGGCACTTTTTTGGTTTGGAATGGGTAAACCCTGTTCCACCTGTCATATTCTTCCCATTCCATATGTGGACCAATTACTCAAATGTTGTGGTTCAGATGAGCCCTTCTGAATACCTCCTCTTTATCCTAATTCCAATTAAACATAACTACAATGTGTACCCCTAAATAAGAATGAAAACGTTTATCAAAGATTTATGTGATGATACATCACAATCATAACAGCACTTTTAATTAGCCTAAAGATAGGGAGGAGTAAATGATTTGTTTGTTTTATTGGCATGATGTTTCCCATATGTAGTAATACCTTAATTTCTCGTGTATCATGCGCACCCATGTATAATACACCCCCCAAAGTTGACCTAAAAATTCTGGAAAACCCTTCTACCTATGTATAATGCATTTTTACAATGCATGATTTTGCCTCTACCCATATGATCAAAACATTATATATACACATACCAACGGAGACCCCGGACTGTTGAATAGCTGAAGCTGTACATCGAGCAAGAATGGGAAAGAATTCCACCTACAAAGCTTGAACAATTAGTGTCCTCAGTTCCCAAACGTTTATTGAATGTTGTCAAAAGAAAAGGTGATGTAACACAGTGGTAAACATGACCCTGTCCCAGCTTTTTTGGAACGTGTTGCAGCCATAAAATTCTAAGTAAATTATTATTTAAATAAGGTTTATCAGTTTGAACATTAAATATCTTGTCTTTCTAGTGTATTCAATTAAATACAGGTTGAACATGATTTACAAATGTTTGTATTCTGTTTTTATTAATGTTTAACACAACGTCCCAACTTCATTGGAATTGGGGTTGTACGATGGTAGGTTCATTTGTTTTCCTTCCTAAAATTGTTTGTAAAGATTGCACATAATTGAATTGTTCCGCTTGGTGGAAACACGGCTTTTGTGTTCCCCTCAGGCAAGGAGCAGCTGTTGGAAATTGCCAAGGCCAATGCAGCTGCTATGTGTGCCAAAGTGGGTATGACTATCCCCGCAAGCCTGAGAAGCTCAATGCTGCCGTTGACGTTGCCAGGCATGGCCATGAATGCTGCTATGACGGCAGGTATGAATGTTGGTTGGAGGAATCACGTTAATGCTTCAACAATAGTTCATCATTCACTGTGTCTGCCTTACAGCCACCATGACCGCTGCTTTGTCCAACATCAACACCTTGTCTTCGCTGCTCCCGCTGCCCACCATAACGAACAAACCTCCTGGTGCAAACCTCACCCACCCCATAAATGCTGCACTGGAGGAAGTGAAAAAGAAAGTAGCAAAGCAGGCTAACAGCATCAGTATTAAGGAGTTCACAGATGTAAGATCCCAGATTCTAGAGGTTGAACTCTGAACACAATGAATTATAGTCTGTTCTAAGAGAGTACACCATCCACATTTTTTATTGGATTCCGTTATTTTAGGTTATTTAAGTTCTCTAACTTTTTAGGTATAGGGATGTCTTAAGGCTCCTTTATACTCGCGTGTGCGGTGAACGAGCTGACGTCACTGCGGCTATCCCACGTGCAGTTTGCCTTTATACTTCAGCGCAACCCACGCACACCGTTTTGAAAATGTGCTGCAGTTCTCCTCCAAATCGGGTGTCACTACGGCTGGTATTGGCTAGGACACCACAGGGTGGAGTTTCCTCTGCATTTTATGGCTAAGTCCAGTACCCATTTTTACTTTCCCGAACAAGGAACAAAGCAACAATATTGGAAAATCAATCGAGAAGGCGGCGGCATAGGTGGTTCGGCTGAGTACAACATCACAGCATGTGACTAAAACGGACCAATCACGGCCCAATGTGTCAGTCACGTGATGCAATGCGGGCGCTGTCGCCCGTGCGAGCATAAAGTATAAAGAGTATAAAGAGGCCTTTAAAGGGTGAAATTGCTGCAAGGACCCCCTAATATGCCTAACGTCAATTAAACCTAACTACTCTGTGCACCCCTAAATGCCATGGGAGTTTTTTTTTTTTTTTTTTTTTTTTTTTTATATAAACATTTCAACCTTAATATTCATGGCCTGTTCCAGGGAAATGAATTTAACCAAGTATAGCTGAATTAAGTTCAGTAGTTATCCATCGTTCCGTAGCTGACTGGCACTGCTTCAACCAACAACAGAGCTGCTAACAGAGTGAAGATAGTTTATAAAAGCAGTCAATGTAGACAACTTGGCCATTGGGCTTGCAACATTAAGTGACTTTTCCTACCGCTCTAGTGACTATTTTTTAAATTAAAAAAAAGTGATTTGGCACATTTTTACATTAACAGTCAATCGTTATGAACATTTCCAAAGACAGAATAGTGCCTTAACTGTATGTAGCAAAAGCAGTGATAGTAAATTACACGGACTATTCGTAGTTGCATTGGGAGGGCAGCAGAAACATAATTTCATGTCCACTTTTGACTGTGCACAAGGTGCGTGAACGCACTGCCAACAAAACAGGACATCACATTCATCATCACCCTTTTAAGATAATTATGGATGGATAGGCTCCCCCAAAAAATCTGTGAATATGCGGATGCCGAACCACTAATATGTGGGGGCTCACTGTGTGCAAAATAAATGATACAATTCATTGCAAATTATTTCGCGGACCCCCAAGTTATGGCTCGTGGTTCCCCGGACCCCAGTTTGACAACCAGGGATTTGAGATTTTAATCCTACATATTGTCAAACTGTGAAAAGGTTTTATTTGCATTAGCAGATACAGTGTTGCCTCTGATTGCAACCAGTGCTTTTTTTGTGTTTTTAGAAGTGCAAGATGATTGTGGAAAGCAAAGGTGAGCTGCCGGTGGCGGTGCCTCATGTGTCGGTCGAAGAGGACGATGGGAAACCGTTTGGGGGATTGATTCTGCGTGAACACAAGGCCATCAGCTTTAACATCAGTGTAAAATGCACACACATTTCACAAATGAAATCATGCAAGATCAAATGTAATGATTACTTCCTCTGTCCATGCCCCGCCCCTCAAGTCAATAGTTTTTGATGAGTCTGTCCATGTGACAGCACTAAGCACTTATTTCGCATTGTATGTTGTTTTCAAGTACAACCGCAATTCCAAATAAGTTGGGACGTTGTGTTAAACATAAATAAAAACAGAATACAATGATTTGCAAATCATGTTGCACCTATATTTAATTGAATGCACTACAAAGAGAATATATTTAATGTTCAAACTGATAAGCATTATTGTTTTTAGCAAATAATCATGAACTTGGAATTTTATGGCACGTTCCAAAAAAGCTGGGACAGGGTCATGTTTACCACTGTGTTACATCACTTTTTCTTTTAACAACATTCAATAAACATTTGGGAACTGAGGACACTAATTGTTGAAGCTTTGTAGGTGGAATTCTTTCCCATTCTTGCTTGATGTACAGCTTCAGCTGTTCAACAGTCCGGGGTCTCCGTTGTCGTATTTTACGCTTCATAATGCGCCACACATTTTCAATGGGATACAGGTCTGGACTGCAGGCAGGCCCGTCTCGTACCCGCACTCTTTTATTACGGAGCCACGCAGTTGTAACACATGCAGAATGTGGTTTGGCATTGTCTTGCTGAAATAAGCAGGGGCGTCCATGAAAAAGACGGATGGTTCTTTTCCTCTTTGGCCCGGAGGACACAACGTCCACAATTTCCAAAAACAATTTCAAATGTGCACTCGTCGGACCACAGAACACTTTTCCACTTTTCATCAGTCCATCTTAGATGAGCTCGGGCCCAGAGAAACCGGCGGCGTTTCTGGGTGTTGTTGATAAATGGCTTTTGCTTTGCATAGTAGAGTTTCAAGTCGCACTTACAGTTCGGCGCTGCATCCGTATTTACTGACATTGGTTTTCTGAAGTGTTCCCGAGTCCATGTGGTGATATCCTTTACAATTGATGTCGGGTTTTGATGCAGTGCCGCCTGAGGGATCGAAGGTCACGGGCATTCAATGTTGGTTTTCGGCTTTGCCGCTTACATGCAGTGATCTCTCCAGATTCTCGGAACCTTTTGCTGATATTATGGACCGTAGATGATGAAATCGGTAAATTCCCACTTGTTCACGAAGAGGAGAACCTCGCCCCATCTTTGCTTGTGAATGACTGAGCAATTGAGGGAAGCTCCTTTTATACCCAATCATAGCACCCACCTGTTTCCAATTCGCCTGTTCACCTGTGGGATGATCCAAACAGGTGTTTGATGAGCATTCCTCAACTTTCTCAGTCTTTTTTGCCACCTGTCCCAGCTTTTTTGGAACGTGTAGCAGCCATAAAATTCTAAGTTAATGATTATTTGCTGAAAACAATAAATGTTATCAGTTTGAACATTAAACATTTTGTCTTTGTAGTGTATTCAATTAAATATAGGTTGAACATGATTTGAAAATCATTGTATTCTGTTTTTATTTATGTTTAACACAACGTCCCAACTTCATTGGAATTGGGGTTGTAAATTCAATTTGTGAATTACTCCTAACGTGAAGTAAAATAGGTTATTATATGACTCATTAATGGGAAAGGTGATTCATAGTATCACCAACATGTTCACCATCCAGAACACTATTGTGCGACCAACAGCCCGAAGTGATGCAGGCATGGCAAAAGAGTTCCCAGTGTCTTCGGGATCTCAACACCGTAAAAAGGTCTCAATAAAAGATTTACAGTATTTTTATTGAATTTTTTACCTTTTAAGTGATTGAGTATGTACTGTCCAGGAGAGTAAGACATTGGACGCCTATGGAGATTGGGTTCCAGTGGACAAAACGCCAGAGGAGCCAAAGACCACCGTTTCCACGGCAGTAGCCAGCTCATCTTCAGGTATCAGTGAGACTTCCAAAGCAGAGTTGCCGGCGACGGCTGAGGAATCAGTGGCAGATGACGACAGCGTGTTTCCTGGTCCGCCGCCACAGGTTGAGTTGCACTGAGATCTAATATGCTATCCAGTTGCTCGAATGACACATTTCTTGAACATCTTTCGTCTTTGCAGCCTGTTGACATCTCTCAGGCTGTGAGCGAGAGGATCAAAGCTCAGAAGCGATTGGCCGAGAACCCCTATGACGTCAGCGCCATTTGCATGCTTAGCCGGGCCCAAGAGCAGGTAGTAGATGTTTGTTATCCATCCATCCATCCATCTTCTGAGCCACTTCTCCTCACTAGGGTCGCGGGCGTGCTGGCAGCCTATCCCAGCTCTCATCGGGCAGGAGGCGGGGTACACCCTGAACTGGTTGCCAGCCAATCGCAGGGCACATACAAACAAACAACCATTCGCACTCACATTCACACCTACGAGCAATATAGAGTTGTCAATTAACCTACATGTTTGTTATTGTTTTTTAAATTATTTTCAAAGTGTTATTTCTTATAATCCCTCAAGGGGAAATTCAATTGACATGAGTATTAGGGTTGTATTACTTCCAGTTTGAAACTTTGAAGGTTGGCCTTTAATAGGAAACTTAAACTTAGTTGGGGAAATATGCTTTTTTTTTTTAATTTCAAATTTCATGACAGTAAAGTACAGTTCAATATGAAGAGCCCATTGCTTGAAACGTTTAACAAAAGTGCAGAGGCTTGAGAAGCTTGAGGGAAGATGCTTTTTAACTGAACTGAACTTAGCTTTTTAAATGCTAATTTAACTTTGGGAATGGAAAGAGGCTCTTTTTATTTAACAATTTGAATGGGACTTTGTTGTTTGATTTTTGTTCATTTGAATTGAGTAATATTTAACTCAACATTCATGTTTTTTTTCTTCAATTAAAATGCTTTATCGTTTAGCAAAATATTTTCACTTACTTACAAATAAATAGGGAAGTGCCATGCTTTTGAATTGTATTTTTCATGGATGTCTTCTTATGATGAAAACAAATCTTCATCCATCCATCCATTTTCTGAGCCGCTTCTCCTCACTCGGGTCGCAGGGCGTGCTGGAGGCTATCCCAGCTATCATCGTGCAGGAGGCGGGGTACACCCTGAACTGGTTGCCAGCCAATCACAGGGCACATACAAACAAACAACCATTCGCACTCACATTCACACCTACGGGCAATTTAGAGTCATCAATTAACCTACCATGCATGTTTTTTGGGATGTGGGAGGAAACCGGAGTGCCCGGAGAAAACCCACGCAGGCACGGGGAGAACATGCAAACTCCACACAGGCGGGGACGGGGATAGAACCCCGGTCCTCAGAACTGTGAGGCAGACGATCTAACCAGTCTTCCACCGTGCCGCCACAAATATTCATATTCATCCTTATTATTTCCAAAATTCCCAGCTTAACTTGCCGTGAAAATTTACCAGAAACTTTTTTCTTTTTCTTTTCTACACCAAATAGAGTACCAGGTCCCACATTCCGTCAGCCTTTCTGTCTCATAGTTTCCTCACCTGGTTCAATGTGAGATACAAGACAGTGTAGCATTAAAAGGAAAATTGTGATTTTTAAATAGATAGATGTCACATTTATACAAGTAATAGTAGTTTTTATAAGTAATAATAGTCAAGTATGCTACAGTCACATTTGTGCAATGAATGCTAATTTGAGCTGCGTAGATTTGGTATGCATATGCATTCGTTAAATATTCATTCAGGGAGTATTTATCATACATGCAGTGGAGAGTTATGTATTATGAATGGAATGAAGGATGAAAACAAAATTATGGAGGATAAATTGTACTGTAGTACCATTTAGCTGTCATATAGTTTGGAAAGAGAGCCTTTTTAAGCAGAATAAGAGAGAGTAGAAGATTGAGGGATCCCGCAGGATATGGAATATTGCAGTAAATACAGAAAAACATATTGGTTGCTATTTGTTTTGAGGAAAAAGATGACTGTAAGTACAGTTGAATGTAATATGCTGCTACAGTAGAAGCTGTGTCTGGCTATACTGTCCATCTCGTTTGCAGTTGATCACAATAACAACAAATATCTAGACTGTCTCACTATTATTCTGCTGTGGTTCTCACCCCTAGTCCACTTGTCCACTCTGTCCCCCTGTCCGTCCCCTAAAACCCGTTTCTGTCCGGCTGTATTTTCAATAAACATCAGATTAATTCAATTTTTTTTTTAAATTAAGCAGAGGGAGTATTTCAAACTCCCCTGTTGCACAGCAACACTGTTCCAGCACAAAGGCATACAGATCCACCATTCTGCAAGGCCATACAGCTGAACAGGACAGGTTTACAAAAAACAAACAAAACAAAAAAACAATAACAATAGTGTTTTACTAAGTTCTGAAGGCTAAATTATTCAAATTTTGAGATTGCACTGTTCACTAAAAGTGACATCATTTGTTGAATTTGGACCAACTGCTTGTAATACGAGCAGTGTTGAGCTATTTAAAATTTTCTTATTTTGTTTTTTAAGTTTGTGTATTTTGCTCAATTATTGATGGGGTTTGACTAGTTTTGAGTATAACTGTGTCCGCAGGCTGCGTACCGTATCAATAAAATATTGAAAAAATATTATACAAAAAATATATACAAAAACTAAAAAATACCTTCTTACCCATGACCAAAACAGATATACTATTTAAGCTCATCTTAAGTTTTCCTTTCACAGGTGGATGCGTGGGCCCAGTCCAATACTGTTCCTGGTCTATTCACGGGCTCCACAGGAGCCCAAGTTCTCTCCTCAGAGGAGCTGTCCAACAGCGGCCCACAAGCATGGCTGAAGAAGGTAAAAGATGCAACACAATGAGACCTTAAATGAATGTACAGTCACGCACTCTTGGAACATGCCTGTTGGTTAGCTATATGCTTAATGAATGCTAAAATATTTCCTTAAAGATTGAATGAAGTTTAATGCTGAAAGTGTATATCAGGGGTGTCCAAACTACAGGTCGGGGGACATTTACAACCTTTTTTTTTCCCCCCCCAATGAATAAAAACAATATACACTATACTGCTATAATACTAATATACACACGGCCTTAGGAAGAAAAACTTTGGACATCCCTGGTAGCACTTTGAATCCACACCATCTGATGTTTTTAAACTTGAAAAGGGTTCTTTCTTAGATACCGGATAATAATTCTATAAAATTTTAATTGGTTGACTCCTATGTAGTCCAAATGCTTCACAAGAACTACAAATTGTATGTCCTTTTTTGATGCCTCAAGCTCAGGCCTGGGTTCTTATCAGCCTCAAATGTCTTGGTTAGGACCAGTTCCTCAGGGCAGCGCCAGTATCGGGCGGTGTTGGAGAATTTTTGATGAGAAAGATGGGCTGGAGGACAGGAGAGGGCCTCGGGAGGAACCGTGAAGGCACTGTGGAGCCGATCATCATTGACTTCAAAGTGGACCGCAAAGGTCAGGAAGTCCGCAGTACTTTCTGAATGCTTGAGATGAATGGTGAATTTTTTATTTTTTTTGTTTGATTCAGGACTTGTTGCTGAAGGGGAAAAGCCACAGAAACCAACTGGAGGACTAGTGGTAACCAAGGACCTCATGGGTAAATGACAAAAACGAAACAAATCCAACTTGACCCCTATTTTCCTTTGGGTGAGAAATACCTCCGAAGATCACTAGGTGGCAATAGATAAGTACAATGCTATCATGAGAACATTTACACATTGACATACTTTAAAAATGACTGAAAATTAACTAATGAAAATGCAGCAGTTTTATTTTAATGGTCCAAATAAGTTATTTAAAAAATATATATAGGGAACAGTATTTAAAGTGAATGTTGATGGAAGGGCAAAACATTGTGGAATTAAACTCACCCCTCTAGAGCTCCTCTTCTCATTTCACTCTTTCCATACAGGTAAGCACCCGGTATCAGCTCTTATCGAATTGTGCACGAAGAAACGGATGACGCAGCCTGACTTCATCATGGTTCACCACAGCGGCCCAGACCACCGCAAGAATTTCCTTTTCAAGGTAGATCACTTTTTATATTTGCACTGTTACTGGGCTACTGTGTGGTGGCTAAATATTAATTGTCAATGCATTGTGTGCTCACCAGGTCACAGTGAATGGTGCGGACTATCAGCCCCAAACAGCCAGTCCGAACAAGAAACATGCCAAGGCCATGGCGGCAACAGTGGCACTGCAGGCTCTTGGAGAGGTAATAGTAAGTCCAAGGAGATCTCACTGAAAGTGACGAGAGGCCGTCATTGAGCATGGCGTACACTGTATAATATAGGTGTGTTGTTTTCAAATTCCAATTCCGTATTTGAGTTGGTTGCCTGTGATGTAAACGTCAAAGCTAACAACTTTCAGTACTTTTTCACGAGGGCTGGGGAAAAAAAATCAAATAACTCTGCTAGGTCGACTTAAAAATTTTTATTTGAGCCTCGAAGCTTCTGCCAGGACCGAAAAATAAGTTCTGCCCGGAACCATGTTTACGCCGCCGGAACTCATGTTTCACATGGACATTTATTGCAGAGGGATGCGCTGTTGGGCCAAGGATAAACAACAAGCCAAAAACGACAAAGGAGCATCCATAAGTGATTTTTCAGACACTATTAGATGTGTAATGTACATATAACATGATAGGTATGAGTGAGCTGAATGCTAGTTAGTCTTTTTTGACCTAAAATAGTCATCGCGAGCAGACTAATGCTAATTGCGATTGCTAACCGTTTAGCATTTACCATTTTGCTGTCTCAAATTCTGTACACAAAATTTACACCATACACTCAGTACCAACATACGCAGTTTAAGG
Source organism: Phycodurus eques (assembly GCF_024500275.1). Classification (NCBI taxonomy): domain Eukaryota; kingdom Metazoa; phylum Chordata; class Actinopteri; order Syngnathiformes; family Syngnathidae; genus Phycodurus; species Phycodurus eques. The sequence goes on from NC_084525.1 coordinate 21,363,560, forward strand.
ACTGAAGTCCATCCCATAAATGAGAATAAAATGCATTAGTAGGAAAAGAACAAATCTAAAACAATGGGGGGAGGGTTTGATTATTATTAGATTTGATCAATAATCAATAGGAGAATCAATTCTTAAAAGATTTGATAGTGACAGCCCTAGTGTTCATATTGTATGGCAGTCTTCTGCAGTTTCGCTTTGAAAAACATTGCCCTCTTTTAAGATTATCAAACAAATGTAAATATCAGACAATATTACCTAAGTTAACTTCAAATACTGTTTTTAAATGGAGATTTCATTTATTAAGGAAAATAAGTATTCAGTTACCTGGCCCTGTGCGAAAAAGTAATTGCCCCCTAATCTTAATAAATGGTTGGGACATCATCAGCTGCCACAACTGAAACCAAGCGTTTTCTATAACTAGCAATGAGTCTGTCACATCTCTGTGGAGATATTTTGACCCACTCTTCCTTGTTGAATTGTTTGAATTTAGCAAAAATGAATGGCCTTGTTAAGGTCATGCCACTCCATTACGATCATATTCAAGTCTGGACTTTGACTAAGCCACTGCAAAACTTTCATTTACCTTTTCTTTAAGCTATTCAGAAGTTGACTTGCTGGTGTGTTTTGGATTGTTATCCTGCTGCAGAACCCAAGTGCGGTTCAGCTTGCGGTCACAAACTGATTGCTGAACATTCTCCTTCAGAGTTTTCTGTTAATGAGCAGAATTCATGGTTTCATCAATCACAGCAAGTTGTTGAGGTCCTGAAGGAGCAAAGCAATCCAAGACCATCACACTACCACCACATTTGACTCTTGGTATGATGTTCTTTTTCTGAAATGCTGTGCTACATTTACACTAGATTTAACGAGACACACACTTTCCAAAAAGCTCAACTTTCATCTCGTCTTGTCCATGTATTATTCTCTCACAAGTCAAAAGGAATCATACGGGATGTTTTTTTTTTTTTTTTTGGGGCTAAAGTAAGACAAGCCTTCTTTTGGTCAGCAGTGGTTTTCACCTTGGAACTCTGCCATGGGTGCCATTTTTGCCCAGTCTCCTCCTTATTGTTGTGTCATGAACATTGACCTTAACTGAGGCAAAAGATGCCTGCAGTCCTTTAGAAGTTGTCCTGAGTTCCTTTGTGGCCTCCTGGATGAGTCATTGCTGTTCTCTTGGTGTAATCTTTGTGGGCTGGCCACTCCTGGGATGGTCCACTACTGTTCCATGTTTTCTCCAAGTGAGGATAATGGCACTCGCTATGGTTCGCTGGAATCCCAAAGCTTTGGAAATGTTTTTTGTAAGCCTTCCCCGACTGATAGATGTCAATTATTTTATTTCTCAACTGTTCTGGAATTTCTTCGGATTGTGTCATTTTGTTGCAGCTTTTTTCGATCTTTTGTCCGACTTGATTTTGTCAGACAGATTTTGTTTGAGTGATTTCTTCATTGAACACGTCTGGAGGTAATCTGGCTTGGGTGTGATCAGTGAAAATTAACCCAAATTTGTGATTAGCCACAATTAATTCATGGTTTAACAAGGGGGGTAATTACTTTTTCATACAGGGGTGATGATTTAACAGTGGGGATAATTACATTTTCATACAGGGCCAGGTAACTGATTAGTTTTTTCTTTAATAAATTAAATCGCCATTTAAAAACAGCATTTTAAGTTCACTTGGGTTATATTTGTCTGATATTTACATTTGTTTGATGATCTTAAACATTTTTAATAGTTTTTAAAAAATTGATGGGGGTACACTGCATTGAATATTCTTCAGTGACAGTATAAGTCACCTGATCTCAACTCAAAAGACCATGATTTTACAACAGGCTGTAGTGATGAACCTCAGAATTCTTGCTTGAAACTTGAAGGTTAAGACTTGAGACTTTCTTATGACTGGCACATATGTGACTTTTTCCCACCTATGGTAGGAACAAAACTCTGTCGTAAAGTGAGGATGGTCTGTATCACGAAAATCGCAGCTGCTATCATCTTTTAACGAACAACATAGCCATAGTGCCGATACAAAGGGGCAGAGTGAGCGACTAAGGGGTTTGTGCAATATCACCATAGGAAAGGTGTGGGTGTTGAAACACCCCCATCCTCGTGGTTGTGCTACATCATCTACAACTGTTTTTTTTTTGTGTGTGTGCGTTTACCAGGTTCCCGTTGACGGACCTGGACTCTATACTGGTCCTGTCTTCACAGCCGCTTCCACCGGCCCTCTGTTCTCCACCTAGACGTCCAACCGTCGACTGGTTATGTGACCATTGTTCACGTCTCCTCATTTTCAGTCTGTTTCTATAGTCAAGGGTGCATATAAGTGGTGCGCAGGTGCCCATAAGCACTGAAAATATTAAAAGCGCACCCGATTGAAGTGTATCAGTGCGCTTTTGCGCACCAAGCATTTTAGTCTTTTTTTTTTTTTTTTTTTTTTTTTTTTCAGCACAGCGGTAGGCTCCGGTAGTGTTGTTCAAATGAACAAACAAGTCTTTTGAGTGAACAGACTGAATGGAACTGATTTGATCCTTTCTCACTTTATTTGAGCAAAGTTGCCAGCGAATGTCGCCACTTGCGGGGTGTGGATGGTGGCTGAATGCGCGCAGGGGCCGACGACGAGGCGGTGGACTTTATTGTCGTCTTGGGCTTGCTGCACAGCAGCTATGATGCTCCGTCAAAATATGTCTTTATGTGAAACCGGACTGTGGTGGTGCAAACAAGATAGTGGACTGCTGCCCAAGAGAACTGCGCCAAATCAGCTGATTGCGTGGTCCAATTCTGAAACTGTGTACTGTACTGTCCTCTGCTGGCTGGCTGTTGGCCATTGGCGGTAAATATATAGTATCTATCTATAAGTACAGGTGCAGGTATACAGTACAGTATACAGAATGCAAGGTATGAAATAATATGCAATGTGTCTAAGTTAATGTCTATTGGTACAGGTATGAACTGGCTCAGACTAAGACTAATAAAACGTAAAGCACATGCAGTAAGGCCTAAAAGTAAATAAATTGTTATAAGGTCAATAATCATATGGAAAACAACAACTTTTATTCCTTTATTTGTACAGAAAATAAGTAATGAATAGGATGTGCCAACAAATGGATATACTGTAAGCTCAGCCAGTGAGGTTGGTGGGTCATGAAAAAAAATGAGCACCAAGCAACAACCTCTTGTGCTCATTTGAGAACCAGACCAAAATTTTTATGTGCATCCCTGTCAACAGTTCTACAGTACTGTATAAGGCCACCATTAGATTTGTTGTTTTAGCAATGCTGCAATGACCATATAGAGTTAAACAACAATGTCTCTACTTCCTCGTTTGTGGAGGTCGATGAATTGACGAGAGGGGCTTATCCATATTCTCGGCAAAATGTTATTGGTTTTTACCTTTTCCAAGGCTACAATTAAATTATTTGGAATAAAAAATAAAAAGAATCCTGTTGACTATTTGTCTCCAAGTTTAATGTTGAAAGGTCAGGGTGCAAAGATTTTATGGGGTCGGTTAAAATTCATATTTGCATTGTTAATATGTTTTGTAATACATGCAGATAATTTACAGCAAGTTGTTAACCATAAATTGGATTAAAAATTAGGATTTATTGAACGCTCCCAAAACATTAAGATTTTGAGACATCCTGGCCGTAGTTACTCTTCACCGTAAGGGCTACCGGAAGTGATGTCATGCTGGTCGTTCAATAGCACGGTACGCTTGCATTGAATGGGTGAGAATGTTTCGTAATTCAAGCAGGAGGATGGTTTTGACACACAGGAGCCGACTGGAAGTAGACTTGTTATCAAACCCTACATTTGAACAGATTGGGAGATCGTAGCATGACTTTGACGATCGCAAGCGTCTACTTAACAGCTGCGCAGGTCTGACATTGAAAGTGATCACTACTGCATCGATGGGACACAATTTCGCATGTGTATGTACTGTATATATACATATACAGTGGATAGGGAACCATTGGACCAAAAAAATAAATAAATAAATAAATAAAAGAAAAATTCCAAACCCAAAAATTATTGAATAAGTAGTGATAAATTGCCAGTAAGCGTTTTCGGGGTTGGTTCCACCTGACAGAGAAAAAAACAAAGAGATGTTTTTTTCCTGAAAACAAAAATTTAAGGAAAAAAATCCACAAACAGCGAGTTTGCGGGGGTCCACTGTGTGTGTGTGTGTGTGTGTGTGTGTGTAAAAAGGAGAAAACCCATGGAGTGACAGTCAGTTGGACATGAAATGTAAACAACGCGCTGCTTTGATTTAAACTTTCGCTGGAAATGGTTTCAATACATTTCTACTGCTCAGTTCACAATCACCACCGGTCGTATAGTCGTAGCAAATGCAAACAACTCTCTTTACCTTCGTCCTGCGCTGCAGGTGTGCACCATAGCGGGCGGGCGGTGTCCAGGTTGAAGATGCGATTGTCGAAGGGAAAATAGTTGGCACCGCAGCTGATTTCAGCCCGAGTCGAACTATGCCTGTGCATCCAAAACTTTCTTTTAAATGTTTCCAAAAACAAGGCCGGTTCGAAAGTTACGTGTAGTTGCATGGCAGTTATGGTTTGTAAAGGGGTTATAGCGCTATTGAGGAATTTTTTTACTGGTCGACTGACTGCCGTGGGAAAAAAAAGGGTGATTATAAAGACAAAGCTAGTGGTGGCCTTTTGCACAGTGCCGTATATTCTCAACACGCATTTGAACTCACGCACGGAGGTGCAACTTGGGAAATATTTTTAAATTCAACACCAATGAGGATTGTAAAAATAGTCGATCATAACTGTGTGTAGAATAGTTGTCGTACAGACCACAGATTCTTACACACATACAGATGTTTCATGCACTGTGTATTAAGAAATAAAGCTATTTATGTCACAGAGTGAGCGGGGTCAGATTGGCTAGGGAGGTGAGACAGTTGGAGAGAGCCACACCAAATGCAGGCAAAGCAGGTAGGAAACCAGAATTTTCTCATGTGTGTTTTAGGGTGGTTTGTTAACTGCAACAGTTCCAATTTCGACGGCGAAGCGGATCAGCACTAAGGCAGCACTAAATTACCTTGTCATTTTAGAAATCACTCCAAGTAACACTCAAGCACAAGCATGTACACACGCGCGCAACACGCACACGTGTGCGCACACACACACAGGAACACTTCTAGTGGGTTGTGTAAGAAGATAATGGCTTGAGCCAAAATCAGCCCACTTCAAATGCTTGACACATGGCGTGTGCGTGTGTTGTGTGCATGTGTGCAAGTCAAGTGAAAATAGTACATAAGTTTTTTTCTCCTCCCAAATTCCCATTTTGGAAGCACATCATGCACTCCACTCATGATTCAAGCTGTATTGTAGTTATACGTTAACACTGTTATTTGTTGTTGTTTTTTTGTACCTTCTTTCAAGACACTTTTCAGTGTGTTACACAAGCACATTTTTTTAAAGTCACTGCACTGAATCTCAACCACTGTGTTGCGAGAGCTCATCAGATGTACCGCAGGAAATTATGCAATTTTGCTTAATTGGCCTGAAAAGTATTTCTACCATTAATGTATCTATCTATGCCCGCGACGTACAGTGAGAGGCAGAACAATTAATTCGATGGTTTAATTGCTTCCTTGAGGAGAGAAGACCGCCACGTCATCCCAAAAGGTAATTCTCGCAGATTAATTTTCGCATATTTAAACAGGTTTCATGAATTCAATGTTGTATTGATTGTATCACAAATGCCTCTTAAGATGTTTGAAAAGAGTTAAGATGGATGACACAGGCATTTCTGTACGGTGCACGGCGGCATTGGGCGACACAGGCAGACTTTGATGTGCACTGCTTGCTGTTAAGTTCGACACCTGCTATCACGGTACCATGTTCGTATTGTATTATCAGTTTCGGAGGATAACATTAAACAGGCGTTTGATTTGGTGACATTACATGCTTTTTGCGCGGTCATGGGGCTTGGCCGACAGTGGACTTTGATGGTCATGGGTGCCTTGTCATAACGGCAGACACCTGACGAGGATCTCCCAGCCGCAAGGTCAGCGTTGATTAATGTCAGAAAATGATTATCAATCATGACCAAAATGTATGTGGACATTTTATTTATGCCCACTTACACCTCTGAAAATATCAGAACAATCGGTCAGATATTTTCGATCTGAAGGACGTTTAAGCGTTTTCCTCTCCATAGTCGCTCACTTACCAAAAAAAGGAACATGCTTTACATCCACAAAGTCTATAATATTTGGACTATTCTGATATTTTCAGAGGTGGAAGGGGTCATCAGTAGAGATTTCCATATCCTTTTCGGGTGAAGATTGATGATAGTTCTCTGACAATACGCGACATTGACCGTTTTTTTCGGTGTACATTAAGCATGTTAGACTGTCCCCACAGCGGCCTCTGTGTTAGCCATTTTAATCAGTGACACGCTAATAAAGTAGCGATTGAACATAATTTTGGGATGCTGAAGCTGTTGTGTTCCTGTCAGAGTACAAAGCAATGGTATATGATTGCTTGGGTTCATGAGGCTTGCAAGGACTGTGGCACTCACAGCCTTGTATGCATCATTTTAATCAATGACATCCTAATAAATGTAGAGATTTTCCAGCATCCTAAATTTGCGGTTGAACATAATTCTGGGGTACTAGCTGTTGTTCATATGAGAGTGCAATGATATATGACAGCAATTTCAGGTATAATACCAACTTGAACAAAGTGGTGTATGGAAACTCAAGCAAGCTATCTTTTTTTGCAGTGTTCTGCCTCTGACGTCACGTCAAGACAAGGGGGCATATTGAGTTTGTTTACCTTTGGTAATTAGTTATTTACCATTATTGGAATTGACTGCCAGTTTCATTTTCTTGAGTGAAAAATAAATAAAATCAACTTACTCATACCTCCTTTAAGATTGTGGGCCCCAACCCATTTCAGACCATACTGTATAATCAGGACAGCCCGATTGTCTTTATGTGTTTCCCGGGCCAAAACTGTATATCCCCCTGTTGCCATTCATACAACAGAATAATAGCTTTGTGCTCAACTAAACAAGCCCAAACAGATCGAGTATACAGCATTTGTTTGGTGGTGATACCGTGATGTTTTTTAAATGTCAATTATATCCCTTTGCTCAGTAAAGCCTGGGAAAAATTGGCTTACTTTTGTCACCGGTGCTTCACTGTTTTGTTTTTATTTTGTTTATTTATTTTGTCTTCTTCCCAGTCACTGATGGTGTAGCTGTTCACTTGCCTGCCTTGCGTGCAGACAGTGTGGTTCTTGCTCAGTAGATTGATTGGTAGATAGACAGAAGAATGTATTCATTAGTTTAACCCTCTGATAAACTCAATATGATGTAATGATGTACGTCAAATTGAATCTTAAAGGTTTTCAAGCTCAGCTTTGATCTGATTTCTGTTTCTCTTCATGGATGCCTCCTCTTTAATTGGATTAATTAACATATTACCAATATGTTAATTAACTTTACAGCCACTGTCAGTTCAAAGCTAATATAATATTAGCTTTGAAGTAGCAGCGGCTGTAAAGCCAGGGCAGATGAAAAGCCACTAGGGGGGCCCCAAACTCAGGCATCGCGCCATTTTGTTCCTGCATGATCTGGCAACCTTTACCATTGGCAATGTCTATTGTTGCTGTTGCAGGCAGGAGTTGTGCCAAGGGATTTGGAATATCACTTCTATAATGAGTGCTTTGACACCTTCACCTAATGAATATTGCCTTCTGTTCTACTCAGCAGCAGGGTAGGCCAGTACTTAGCATGTATGTCTCACACTTTTGAGTTTAGGGGGTTTGAATCTCCACTCCAGCTTTGCTGTGTGAAGTTTGCATGTTTTCCCCATGTGTGTTTTGCAGGTACTCCAGCGTCCTCCCACAAAAGTACAGATAGCTGTAGAGACGTATTTTTGCCATGGCCACATTTTGCTGACCAGAGGTGGGTAGTCGTAAGGCGATACAGTTACTCCGTTACATTTACTTGAGTAACGTTTTAGATCAAATGTACTTGTCGTAGTAATTAATATGCAGCAAACTTTCTACACGTACTCAAGTTTGTTTGATAGAAAGGAACGCGCTTGCTCCATTACATTGAGCTTCATTGCGCTTGCTATTTTCAATTGCATTGCGGCAATATTGACTCGCACCAGGTTTAGAAGAGTTTCATTCATTGCTCAACCAACAACTTGTAGCGAATTCGCAATGAGCTCGTCACTACCGATACATGAACACAGGGTGATCACTACACAAACACTAATTGAAGGTACAACGAAATTAGGCACACACACACACACACACGGGAAACACCAAAAAACTAACATTAACTTGTGACTTCTTGACTTCTCAGACAACAGCCAAATCTCATTTCTTTACTTGTAAAATGTTGACATTCTGTCAAACAGACAAATCCCAATCGACTTTAAAAAAAAAAGAATTACAAGGACTATGTCACACTGAAGCTTTTTATTTTTTGTCACAAGCAGCCTCTCAAATTTGGATTGTGCTGACAACATATCTTCTACACGAGCTCCAATGAAGACTTTAGATGGGGAAAAGAGCGATCACGCGCCACTCAGGGACTGCGACAACCAACTAACTGCACCGTACACGTGCACCTTAATTGGCAACCCTTAGAAACTTTGCTGTAATTTATTTCAGTTGATATTTTATTTGACCGTGATTGCACTTTATTATTTCTCCCTAATGTATTTATACTTCCTCGGTAGCTCCCAGATGAACAGTGCTAGCAGGCTTCTTTTTAGGGAGTGGTCCCCAACCTTTTTTTGCACCGCAGATCGTTTTCTCGTAAAGCAATATGACGAAGGCCCAGGGGCCTCATGCACAAAGACTTGCGTGGATTTCCTCCTGCAACATGGCGTACGCGCAAAAATATTCAGATGTATGAAACGCTGCATACTCATGAATCCAAGCACATTCCAATCAACGTGGAAATGAGCACACGTGTTGGAGTAGCCGACTCCTCCCTGTCCACGCCCACAGTTGAATATGCAAATCATATTTAAATGAACCCTGCACCTGAGCTGCCGATCTCTGCATGATCAGAAAAAAAAGGAAAATGAGCAAGGTAATGAAGAAAAACAATGCGTCTGAATGTGAAGTTGCTCAATGAAGTGGAGGCACGCAAGAATCATGTTTTTTTTGGGGGGGGGGAGAAGAGGGGTAAATTATGTCAATTTTAACACATTTTAGAACCTGTGCAGCTGATGTACACGTTCAAATGAAGTAAATTCAAAGGGCTCTTTTTTTTCAGTGCACGTGCTGGAGTCACGTAGCGATTGTGAGGACAATAGGCGGCATAAATGATCGCCTCCATCAATTAACAGGTGTCCTCACAAATATCAGCGGTTCATTAAATACACTGGTTAACAAAGGAATTCTCAGGCCTTGCCTCAATTGCATTGTTGAAATCAAATGTTGCCGGGCGCGAATTGTTCATCAGTGCTAATTATTCAAGTGTCTCTGGTGTGCAGATTTATGAGAACAGTTTCCCAGCATCACCTCTAAGTATCGCCAAAGCGCCAAAAGCTGCAGAAACGTGCGTACGCCAGCCATGCAGTTGGCGTGAGGCACCGCACAGTTCCACGGTCATATCACTCATACATCTGTTTTTGTCCGTACGCACCTTTTGTACATGAGTCAGTCCTTCGCTGAACATGTTAACTATGTCTGAATTTTCACCACAGCCAATCGCAGGTATGAAAGTACAGTTCAGTTGTATTTAACTTTTAAGTACATTTTCATTTAATCTTTAACAACAGTTTATTTTTACTCAACTTGAATTTTCAATACATTTAATCGAATCATTTCCCCCCATTTTGCTATATTTAAGCACAGTGTTAAAGGTGATGTATGCAGTTTTCAAACTGCTAGCAAGATTTGAATGGAGCGTCACTTCATTCCTGCCCCGTTCGCATCCCTGACCAAAGCCGGGCCCGTCAATAACTTGCACAAGACATGCACTGTACGTAACGTGCGCTGCAAATAAACAAGCCGGACGTTCGCTAGGGCTGCTGCATTGGGAGTGACATTCATTTTTGGAAAGTTCCCAAAACAACGAAATGTTACTGGTTTGATTTTGTATTTTTGGAAATGTACAATCAAATAAAAGTACGAGAGGCGATCAACTTACCTGATGACCCGGTGAGAACGGTTAAGTTGACGGTGGTTTTCCAAGCCCAGTGATGCAGCTGTCTGTGTAAGGCAACACTGTTAACATACAGTACGTTTACCCTTGATTTGTCTCGAGAGCTGTCCAATTCTTTCGATTAACTTTAAAAAAAAATTTTTTTTTAACCAAAGTTCAATAATCCACCCAATAAAACTCAGCGCCAGGCCGTAGTGTGAGACTGTGTGGCAGACTGAGTATGCGCGTGCTTGCACTAGAAAATGATTAACATTATTGCAGTATTACTTTCTGCCACAACAGTCTCTAATAGGGTGTTCTTGTGGTGGCGGGATACATTTTAAAGACCCTGTAAAGTCATTTTTGTGATTTGTTTCTAATAATGTGTTTAAAGATAAGCACTGAAAATATGTGCAGTGACTGAGAAAACCTCTGTACTGAATTGTTGCGATATAGCAATAAAGTCTTTTCCCCTCAGTTGTCTGGATTTCTTTGGCCCGGGGCTAAAAACTAGCCCAATGATGCATGTGGGCTTGGGCGGATACTTTCTGGGGTGAGTTGGTATGTAAGTATTGAGCACTATAATTTCATTGGTGGCTTTTGCTGGCATTGCGAATTATCCATCCATGCATTTTCTTCCGCTTATCCGAGGACAGGTCGCGGGGGCAGTAGCTTTAATAGGAAAGCTCAGACTTCCCTCTGCCCAGCCACTTCAACCAGCTCTTCTGGGGGGGGGGCTGGGAGAATCCGACTTACTGCCGGCAAAGCGAACCAAACTCTGACACCGGTCGTGCAAGGACCGAACAGCCCGTAATTGCGAATTACTTAGCAATAAAAGCACACGGAGCGAATGGATGACGAATTGGACGGTTCCACTGCGAACTGGCCGGCCGCTAGTCGTTAGCCCGTATATCCACCCAACAGAGTCACTTATGGGAAAGTTGACTATTTCTTATGTTCGCTAGCGCAGGAGCTAAGGGCGGGGTCGTGTAATGTTGAAACAGTTCCAGTGACCTCCAACTATATATTTTTAGCAATAAAACCCATCTCGTTTTGATGAACATTGATCGCAGTTTTCAGGTGATGAAAAGTTTGAGCCGCACTGCATGAAACTCTCGAAAGGTGAAGGTGGCACGTCGGTGACGTCACACGCCCATCTCTCTCCTTGCGCGCGCGCCGCTCCGCTCCGCTCCTACTCGGTCCATTCAGTGAGGAACCCCACCACACATGCTCCGTGTCGTTATTTTCAATTTTCAAAAATATTATTTTTTTTTGCTCAGTGTATTATCAATTCGGCGCACTCGGTTATCGTGTCGTCGGTGTCACGCAAACGAAGATGAATCATGACAGGCGCGCGCGCTCAATCGGGTCAACTGTCTGTGGAGACTAAGAGGGACGCGCACAATTAAGGTTGTCTCATTCATTTGACTGGGGAAAAGAAGCGGGTGGGGGGTGGGGGACACAACCTTTGTGAAAAGGAGGAGGAAGAGCGCCGTGGAAATATCGCTGGACATGCGACATGAGTAACATCAGTGATGGAGTTGGAGGGCTTCTGCCCCTCTTGAACTTCAATGGTGAGTCGGAAACATTCCACATTCTGCCCTTGAACTCTTCAGTCTGCTGCATTGACGACAGTTGGTCCAATTCTTATTGTTGTTGCGCGCCGGGCATTTCACACTCCATCCTGCGTATGCTTGGAGCCACAACATCAGTGACCACTTGCGCAATATAACGATATCCAATCCGAGAGATGCGCCAAATATCCTGCCTATTTCTAAGATCATTTTACATATTGCTGTCATTGCGATTGTATACAGCTGCAAACTACAACAACAACAACAAATAAACAACGTTGTTGTTCAACAGACAAAAAAATAAATAAATCATATTCTGTATGTGCATCAGATAGATAGATAGATAGATAGGTCCAGAGTTTAGGGAATGTGATATTTCTCATTTACATCATTTTCGTTGCGGTTCAAATTCTGGACTGTGTGATGGTGTGGATGTTAATGTTATTTAACTCCACCAATGCTTGCTCAGTGGATTTGTGACTTTTTCATTGCCTAAACGGAAGAGTCATAATTCTACACCAGTAATTCTCAGCCAGCGTATTGTGAGAGATCATCTGACGTGCCAATTCCATCATCCTAAATCACTTAATTGGTACAAAAAAAATAATATGATTTACTACAGATAAGGTGTGTTTGTGCATCTATCTATGCCAGCAACATATAGTGAAAGGCAGAACAATTTTTTTGCTTTTCCACTACATGGAGGAAGGTATATTTAGCCTGTGTATCTATAATTATTTAAAGGGAGGGGGTGTTGAATCTTTAATTAAATTTTTTTTTTTTTTTTTTTTTTAAGAAACCACCGCAACCGAGGAAGCTCAACCTGTCAGAGACAGAAAACGTGACCAACGAATTGTCAATCATTTGCTGTACACTCTCGGTCACACTCCAGTCATCGGGATATACCCGCAGACTTGTGCTCCCCTGTTAGCTTGGGCTTCAGGAGCTTGGATGACTATTTTGGAATGTACATGATGGGAAGAAATGCCCACACATGCCCTCTTTTTGATTTTTTTTCTTCAATTGATTGCACATTGCGAAAAATAAAACTTCCGATACGAAATGAGAAATGGTGTGACAGTAACACTCACACTTAGATTCAAGCCATGCTATCAACGTAAGCATCTAATGTTGGCTTGTTTACTGTGCTAATACTTGGCTTGCATTACTAGCGCCGCTATTTTGTTGAAGCTGGGCAGCACTCTCTGCGCCTATTACAACCACACACTTTCATCATTGCATGCCATTATGAATGGCCACGTTTGAGAATCTCGCTCGTGCACATCAGTGAGGTCGGAGACTCGGGTGGGCTCAGAGGAAGGATTCGTCAAGTGAAGCTAAAAACTGCAACTCCCCCTTAAACACAGTAAACCCCCGCTATTCGTAAGGGATAGGGACTGAGAAATGCCACGGACAGGGAAAAGCTGCAAGTAATTGACGCCCACTGAAAAATGTTTGTAATTGACTATAGATGCTCCAAAATGGGGGCAAAGCACTTATTTCCGCTGGACAAGGCTATGGCATGACTAAGTGAAGCTCTTGCCCGCAATCGTTGGCCAGAAGGTGATGTGGGGGTTCACTGTACTTTTTGTGATCATTTGTTTTGTGGTGTGTACACATACAGTATATTGATTGAAACCAAAAATTGCGTTAAGACAGAAACATGACACGCCTCTCCACCTCCAAAAGTTTGTGCCTCCAATCAGATACAATCACGTGAGCTCACAGTGCTACCAATCTTCTTCTTCTTCTTCTTCTTCTTCTTATTATTATTTTAAGCTAATTGAAATAAGCATAAGCCTGAAGCTATATTTCTTCAGTAAGCCTCCTCCATCTGCTTGTCGTGTTTCTGGTGACAGGCATCTGACCCGAGTGAGCAAAACTGTGGTTACCGCAAATGCTCGTTCTGTTCAAGTGCAGAGGAAGAGAGAGGAGAATCACGGCTTGTTCAACTAATAACCCTGAAATTGGAGACCCTCCAAGCTCATTTATGTCAGCAGTACTGGAGCATTTTGGCTACACGGCTGAGAACAGATGGAAATCGCATCGTTGACAAAACTCAGACTGTTTGCCTTAAGTGCTTCAGAAAATTTCCCCAGATGACGTCGAACATGTCAATGCACCTTTGACGACATCATTTCCGAATGAATTTAATTGGGCACAAAAGAATACACAGGCATAGTCTATAAACATATTATTTTAGTAATAAATTAAAATGATACATCTTATAATATTGTAAATTTGTATCGCAAATATAATATTACTTACTACAAATAACATGTTTGATAATCTATCTATACCCGTGACATACAGTGAAAAGCAAACCAAAAAGGCGGGAGAAGGGAAAATACTTAACCAACAGGTATGTATCCACTTTTTGTGACATATTTGTCTGGTGGTGTGCCTTGCCAGTTTTCTTATGTAAAATATGTGCCTTGTCTCAAAAAAGGTTGCGAAACACTGCTAATGCTCTAATGAAAGGGTCGATGCAGAACGTCCTCCATTTTCTTTCTCCTCCTCCCCCAACATGAACTAATGCGCTCCCCCCCTCCTGCCGACAGCCACGTGTACCTAATATTACCCCTTTTGCATCCTTGTTCCTGCTAAGAATACTTCCCAGTGGTGAGATTAGTAAGAGGGGTCCTGCCTGTTCGCATTGATCCCCCACAGCTTTTGGTCAATGCTGGCCTGTGTAATTTTTATTGTTGGGAGGTAGGAAGGGGCTGCACGGTGGAGCAAGTGGTTCGCACGTCTGCCTCACAGTTCTGAGTTTAAGGGTTCGAATCTGGCCTTTCTATGTGGAGTTTTCATGTTGACGCTTTGCTCGTGTGGGGTTTCTCTTGGTACTCCAGCTTCCTCTCACACTCCAAAACATGCGTGTTAGGTTCATTGATGACTAAATTGTCCACGGGCGCGCATACGAGTGCGAGGGGTTGTTTGTCATATCCTGTATGTGCCCTGCGATCCGCTGGCAGCCGGTTCAGGATGAAACCTGCCTCTCGCACAAAGTCAGCTGAGATAGGCTGAAGGGAACCCACTACCCTAATGAGGATAGGCGGTATAGAAAATGGATGGATGGATGGTTCGATGGCATGGGAATGACGACTACTGTACACTTATTTCTGTCCAGGTTATTTGGTAAATCATTTGGTCTGACATTTGTTACACCAAGGTTATGTTGTGGAGAGGGACGTAGCAACTGTGGGCGTTTTGCAACACCCACACTTTGCTTGCTGTTATTCACTTTTAGTCATCAACCCCCACCAAACAACCACTCAAACACGCGCGGACTCGCACGCACGCACACACACACCCTTACAGCTTGCTTCGTCTCTTGAAGCTTTGGTAGCACAATGAGTTTGATACTTGATAGCAACCTGTAGAGGGCGTAATTAATATAGGTGCTGGAAGAGAATTAAAAAAAAAAAAAAAAGAAAAATACAGTGATACTTTCTACTTATGAGTTTAATTCATTCCACGGGGTACACCCTGAACTGGTCGCCAGCCAATCGCAGGGCACGTACAAACAAACAACCATTCGCACTCACATACACACCTACGGGCCATTTAGAGTCGTCAATCAACCTACCACGCATGGTTTTGGGTTGTGGGAGGAAACCGGAGTGGCTGGAGAAAACCCACTCAGGCACGGGGACAAGCTGCAAACTCCACACAGGCAGGGCCGGGATTTGAACCCGCATCCTCAGAACTGTGAGGCAGACGTGCTAACCAGTCGCCCACCATGCCGCCTTCACTGTATTATGAAATACAATAATAAAACGAACCAATGTAAAGGTTGTATAAAGTGTAACTAGCCATGTAATGTGGTGGCACATCAGGGCATTGACACACACACACACACACACACACACACACATCCATCCATTTCCTGTACCGCTTCTCCTCACTATGGTCGAGGGCGTGCTTGAGCCTATCCCAGCTATCTTCGGGCGAGAGGCGCCGTCCTCCCCCGCTTCATTCGGGCGGCGAGCGAACTGAAGCTTGCTCGTAAGAAAACGTTGACCAAGCGACGGCTCGTAAGCTGTAAGATTCGCTTGCAGTTTCAATGTGGAAGAGTGATCATCTCCCGCTCTGGAGGGAACGCCACTCTTAAAGAGCTACTGTCATTTGCAAGTGCCCAGTTGAAATTTGAAATACAGTGAATCCTTGCCAAGTCAGTTTGCTATTCACCCATTCCGTTTTTTGGGCTCTCTCTCTCTCTAATGCCACAAGATGGCACCAAAGGCTTGGCTAACAAGAAATATGAAGATTGGTGTCAAGGAAGTATGTTGAAGTGATATCTTAACTGAGGGACAAAAATCTTTGTATTTTGAGTAGGAGCTCAGTTGAGCCTGGGTTGTAAATGGAAGTAACACTCCCTGAATGTGGTGGAGGTGTTTGTGTGTCCCATTGAGCCTAGGAGTTAAGTTGTCTGGGGCTTTATGCTGCTTTCATGGCATACAAGTCCTAGGGAGTGCACAAAGCACGGCGCTGAACATGGCAACTTTCAACTCCCACCTGCGGCAGGACTTTGACCACGTCCCGGGCGAGGCGGGGGTCATTGAGTCTGAGTGGGCCTCCATTGTTGAGGCGGTCAACCAAAGTTGTGGACGTAAGGTAGTCAGTGTCTGTGGTGGTGGTAATTCCCGAGCCCGTTTGTGGGCACCAGTGGCGAGGGAATCTGTCAAGCTGAAGGAGTCCTGTTGGGCTTTGGTGGTCGTTGAGGCAAAAACTCGGGCGTGGGAGGAGTTCGGTGAGGCCACGGAGAACGACTTTGAGGGAATTGTGGTCCACCACCTGGCGTCTCAGGTGGGGAAGCAGTGCACCGTCAACAGCGTATATAGTGCTGACCTCTCAACTCAGGAGGTTGTGAGTCGGTGGGCCGAATACTCCGAAGACCTCCTCAGTTCCACAGACATGCCTTCCTATGTGGAAGCAGAGTCGAGACAAATCAGTCAGTTTAAAACTATAATAAATCATCCAAATGAATGACAACAAAAGTGTACAATTCATGTATATTAAATAATTTAAAAAACAAAAAAACTAAAGTTAAACCACTACAACATTATCACAACATGAATTTACACAGTTGTAGCCTGTTAAAAAATAAGGGCTTCTCCAGCCCAGCAACTTTTGAGTTCCTGGTAGCAAAACGTTCCTGTGGCCCATGTGGTTTGTGTTTTCATCCATTTTCTACACCGCTTACCCCCACTAGGGTCACGTGTATGCTGGAGCCGATCCCAGCTACCTGCAGGCGAGAGGTGAGGTAGACCCTGAATCGCACATATAAACAAACGACCATTCACACGTACAGACAATTTGGAGTCTTCCATTAACCTACCATGCATGTTTTTAGGATGTGGGAGGAAACCGGATTACCCGGAGAAAACTCACGCAATCATGGGGCGAACATAAACTCCACACAGGAGTGTGTGGAGTTTTGAACCCGGGTCCTCAGAACTGTGAAGCAGATGTGCTCACCAGTCAGCCACCAATGGAATCAGGTGTGCCAAAAAGATTCACACAAAACTTTTGAAATTGCAAACGTGGCAATTTATTTATTTATTTATTTTTTTTTGCTCGCGATGACGACTTTTCAGTTTTGTTTTTTTTCCCCCCACTTACAGTTTGCTTTAAGTTTCTGTTTTTTCCCCCACTGACTTTTGGCACAAACCTCTCAGATGGGTGGGCTTTATGAGGAATGCATCCTCATTGGCTTAGTTGTTTTGAGTGACAGCTAATGCCCCCAGATGTGATTCCCCCCCCCCCCGCATCACACTGAGCAGAGCCATTAAGAATGCAAGATTACATTTTTGATCACATTAAGGAAGTGTAAGTATCTATCGTATATGTTGTCAATGCTGTACTAGAAAGAAGTGATGTAACATTATGCTAGCAACATGTTAGAAGTGCACAGCCACAGTTCATCAACAATTTAGCACCTAAATACCGTTAGCTACATTGCTAACGTTAGCTACCATAGTGACTCGTCTGTACTGTTTGCTATATGGCCACATTACTTTATCATCTTATGAGGATTACATTACTAAATAAAATTCAACACTTACAACCAGTACGTCTTAAAGACAGAATTAACAAAAGGGAAGCACACATCCGAAATAACTTTTAGGCTTTCCTGCAAGAGCTTGATTATATACAGTACAATATCTACTTTAAAGTTAGCCAGTTTTTCTGTTGAAAAAAAGAAAATGATTACAGATCAAGACAGTTTTCCTTTCTATAATCTTAGGGTTTATTTCAATATTAAGTTTTTATTCTTATCAAATGTTTTCCCCTCTCAAATAATTTTGTTTTGAAGGAAAACAATCCTTAGGGTACATGTACAATGTATGTCTGTGTATTTATTTTTGTAAATGATTACTATTAGAAACAAGAGTAGTATGCCATGGTAAAATGGCAAACATAAGAAGGTATTAAAAATGGATAATTCCCAAGCCAACACGGTAGTCTCCTTCAACTTCCATCTTGGGCTAGCTTTCAGTGCAGTCTTCCCCAGTCGGCTTCTTCTGCTGTGAGAATTAGCAAACAGTCCACAAAAATCATAGAGGGGAACTAACACATCAGAATCAGAATCGTCTTTATTTGCCAAGTATGTCAAACACACACAAGGCATTCGTCTCCGGTAGTTGGAGCCGCTCTAGTACGACAACAGACAACTTTGTATTCTCTGTCAATTGACAGAGAATACAAAGGAAAAAAAAAAAAAAAAAAAAAAAGAAAACGTCACTCAGCAATAAAAGGTTGCCAGTACAATTTTATTTTATTTTTTTGACAATTGTGCAAAAGATGCAGAGTCCTCTAGCAATAAGAGCAGTTTGAAATTACTAATAGAACAATAGTCCGATGCAATGACCATTGTGCAAAGGGCGCCAAGACTTCAAGAAATGTATGCAATTTAAAGTGACTAGGAGTGCAATAATCTGGGACAATGTCGATTGTGCAAATGTTGCCGATGCTACTCAGGCACATGAGTGGCCAGTATTGGTCAACAACAGATATGCAAATAGTGCACCAAACCAGACTGTGATGGAAGAACACAGGACTGATTCAATGACCGCTGCGTAGAACTGCCTCAACAGCTCCTGTGGCAGGCCGTGCTTCCTCAGAAGCCGCAGGACGTACATCCTCTGCTGGGCCTTTTAGAGGATGGAGTTGATGTTGGTCTCCCCACTTGAGGTCCTGAAAGACTGTAATTCCCAGGAACTTGAAGGTCTCGACGGTTGACACAGGGAAGTTGGGACAGCGTGAGGGGCAGCTGTGGCAAAAGATGCCTCCTGAAGTCCATGACCATCTTGACAATCTTGAGCGTGTTCAGCTCCAGGTTGTGTTGGCCGCACCACTTCGTCGATACGCAGACCCGTCACAGTCTTTGATGAGGCTGATGACTGTGGTGTCGTCTGCAAACTTCAGGAGTTTGACAGCCGGGTGCGTTGAGGTGCAGTCGTTCGTGTAGAGAGAGAAGAGCAGCGGAGAGAGGACACAACCTTGGGGTGCCCCGATGCTGGTGGTGCGTGTAGATGAGGGGGTGTCCCCCAGCCTCCCCTGCTGTGTCCTGCCCATCAGGAAGCTGTAAATCCACTGGCAGGTGGCAGGTGAGACGCTGAGCTGCAGAAGGTTGGAGGAAATGAGTTCAGGGATGATTATGTTGAATGCAGAGCTGAAGTCCACGAACAGGATCCTTGTGTAGGTTCCCGTGCCTTCGAGGTATTTTAGGATGAAGGGCAGTCCCATGTTGACTGAATCAGCTGCAGACCTGTTTGCTCGGGAGGCAAACTGCTGCAGGGGGTCCAGCAGGGGACCTGTGATGCTCTTGAGCTGGTCAAGCACGAGGCCTTAAAAAAAACATCATGCCCACAAATGTCAGGGCGACAGGCCTGTAGTCATTCAGCCCAGGAAGTGACCTGGAAGTAGATGGTGGGAGAGAGGACAGCTACAATAAGATAGAGAAAGATAGATAAGCATAAAAAAAAATATGAGAGTCTAGTCATCCTGAAGAGGAAAACCCTCCTCTTTATCACCTACAGCTTGGCAATATTTTCCATAAATTCAATTTACATTTTCACTGGATGACACCCAGCTCTAACTCTCCACCAAACCCACCACCACTTTTACTTCCTTACTGGCTGCTTTTCTAAACTCAAACACTGATTCTCATCCAACTTTATACAACTCAACAGTGATAAAACCAAAATCCTACTCATAGCTACCAAGACCGTCCCCAGTCTTGGGAACACATTACCTGACCACAGAAACACAGACTTATGAACCCTCTTCACTTTAAGAGTCTAGTGATCTAGTCCGTGATTTATGCTTGTGTGTCCTGAGAGGGGCATATAAATAAATATATTATTAAATTAAAACAAATTGTAAGTCTAACCAGAATAGTTGGGAAACAAAGCAGAGGGGAGTAGAGTAGCCGAATATTGTACTCAAGTAAGAGTAATTATTTTAGAATAATATGACAAGTAAAAAGTTACTTGCATAAGAAAGTACTCAGAGAAAAAACTACAAGTACTGAGTAACTTTTTATTTATTTTTTTAAATCAGCATGATCAACTACAACTCAACTCGATTAATTTTTGTATCTTTTTGAGATGGAAGTAAAAATAAACAATTGGAATAAACTTGAAATGTGATGGACTATGCCTTGACATTTAACTTACTGCCTTCTTGGCCAGGTCACCATTGCAAAAGAGATGTTCCGTTTTAACAGGTCTTTTACCTGGTTAAACAAAGTTTAAATTAAATAAATACAAATAAAGCTGGTCGCACAAGGATGCACTCCCTCTTATTACCTGGCATGTGGCTGTGTTCAGAAGTAACAGATCACATTCAAACTCCTGTTCAATGGGATTCCACACACACCTGCCACCATTTCAGTTTTTAAGTGAAAAAACAACATGCCTCGGGCCTTATAGAAACATTTGCTTTATCCACTAAAATGACTGAATCAAGAAGCTGTTGGCTGACCAGACTTGACAAAGTTTTGTGTGAGAGAGAGAGAACAAGCTGTGTTTTACAGTTACTTGCGACCATAAAACAGTGCTACGATGGTCCAAGATGGCGCCGACCAGTGTGGTCGCCTTGGTAACGCGCTCTCTAGTATTGTCTTTGTTTTTGTGTTTTTCGTCCGTCTTTGGAGACCTTACACGACTCACTTACACAAGGGGAGACCTGCTAACCATCAAAGAGGCTACTCTGGACTTTCTGTCACCAACTTTCGAAAATCCGCTCAGTTTTTTTCCCCCGAGTTACTCACCGGAGCGGCGTCCGCGGTTTTCGGCGCATGGAGGCGGAAGCGGCGCCACAGAGGAAAACGAGCCGGCATTCAGGTGAAATTCCGCAAGAGAGGACACAGATTGGCGTTCCCGTCGATCCACCTCGCGAATGTACGCTCCCTACCCAACAAAATGGACGAGCGTCATCTTCTGTTAAAGACTTCGGACGTTCCGCGGCCATGTGCTTCACGGAGACCTGGCTTTACGACGCTGTACTCTATGGCGCCGTCATGCTTCCCGGCTTCAACATTCATCGAGCGGACCGCGACATGGAATCATCGGGGAAAACGAAGGGCGGCGGGATATGCCTCCATATCAACGAAAAATGGTGTACGGACGTCTCGGTGCTCAGCTCACACTGCAGCCCGCATCTGGAGTCGCTGTTTTTGAACTGTAAACCATTCTACTCGCCACGTGAGTTTGCATCGTTTATACTGGCTGGAGTCTATATTACACTTTAAGCTAACACGAACGCTGCATTGCTAACGCTCGCCGAACAAGTCAACGAAATTGGAAAAAAAAAAACACCCGGACTCACCCCTCATTATTCTCGGGGACTTTAACAAAGCTAAACTCAACCACGAACTCCCTAAATACAAGCAGCACATCGACTGTCCTACCAGGGAAAATAATACTTTAGACCACTGCTACATTACGGTAAAAATTGCATACCGTGCTATACCTCGTGCAGCCCTGGGCTCGTCTGATCACTGCTTAATTCACTTAATACCGACGCACAGGCAAGAACTTAAATGCGCGAAGCCTACAGTGAAAACAGTCAAAAAGTGGACCAATGAAGCCAAGATGGAACTTCAAAGCTGTTTAGACTGCACAGACTGGAGTGTCTTTGAAAATTCAGCTGGCAGCCTGGATGAATATACGGACACTGTCACATCCTATATCAGTTTCTGTGAAGAGGTTTGTGTACCAACAAAATCATTTCGGACATTCAACAACAACAAGCCGTGGTTCACTGCTAAACTTAAGCAGCTTCGCCAAGCTAAGGAAGATGCATATCAGAGCGGGGACAGGGCCCTGTATAATCGAGCTAGAAACCAGCTGACTAAAGAAATTAACATTGCAAAGAGGATCTATGCAGCAAAGTTGGAAAAACAGTTTAGCGCGAACGACTAAATCAGTCTGGCATGCATTCCAATCGCTGACTAATTACAAGCGACCAAGCTGAGAACAATAGCACACTAGCCAACGACTTGAATACCTTCTACTGCAGATTTGAAAAGGACAGTTTCACTCCACACACCCACCCGGCCTCACCCGCGACCACAACCACACCTCTGACTTCTGCGTTAACCATCCATGAACAGGATGTGAGACGCATCTTCAAACAACAGAAGATTAACAAAGCGGCAGGACCGGACCATGTGTCCCCATCCTGCCTCAAAGTCTGCGCGGACCAGCTCGCTCCAGTCTTCACTCAGATCTTCAACAGATCTTTGGAACTGTGCGAAGTTCCATCCTGTTTCAAACGCTCCACCATCATTCCAGTCCCCAAGAAACCTGCAATCTCTGGTCTGAATGACTACAGGCCTGTCGCTTTGACATCTGTGGTCATGAAGTCCTTTGAACGTCTCGTGCTGGACCACCTCAAGAGTGTCACAGGCCCCCTGCTGGACCCCCTGCAGTTTGCCTACCAAGCGAACAGGTCTGCGGATGATGCAGTCAACATGGGACTGCACTTCATCCTAGAACACCTCGACAGTGCAGGGACCTACGCGAGGCTCCTGTTCGTGGACTTCAGCTCAGCGTGCAACACCATCATCCCTGAACTCCTTTCAACCAAGCTTCTCCAGCTCAGCGTCTCACCTGCCATCTGCCAGTGGATTTACAGCTTTCTGACGGGCAGGACACAGCAGGTCAGGCTGGGGGAGGCCACCTCATCCACACGCAGCATCAGCACTGGGGCGCCCCAAGGTTGTGTCCTCTCTCCGCTGCTCTTCTCTCTCTACACGAACGACTGCACCTCAGCGAACCCGACTGTCAAGCTCCTGAAGTTTGCAGATGACACCACTGTCATCGGGCTCATCAAGGACGGTGACGAGTCTGCATATCGACAGGAAGCGGAGCGGCTGGAGCTGTGGTGCGGCCGACACAACCTGGAGCTGAACACGCTCAAGACGGTAGAGATGATCGTGGACTTCAGGAGGCATCCTTCGCCAAAGCTGCCCCTCACGTTGTCCAGCTACCTTGTGTCAACCGTCGAGACCTTCAAGTTCCTGGGAATTACAATCTCTCAGGACCTGAAGTGGGCGACCAACATCAACTCCGTCCTCAAAAAGGCCCAGCAGAGGATTTACTTCCTGCGGCTTCTGAGAAAGCACGGCCTGCCACCGGAGCTGCTGAGACAGTTCTACACAGCGGTCATCGAATCGGTCCTGTGTTCTTCCATCACAGTCTGGTTTGGTGCTGCTACAAAAAAGGACAAACTCCGACTGCAACGGACAATCAAAACTGCTGAAAGGATTGTCGGTACCCCCCTACCCACCATTGAGGACTTGCACGCTGCCAGAACTAAGACAAGGGCGTGCAAAATCCTCTCGGACCGTCTGCACCCCGGTCACCAGCTCTTCCAGCTCCTTCCCTCAGGTAGGCGCTACCGATCAACGCAAACTAGAACTAGTAGACATTCCAACAGCTTCTTCCCTCTTGCGATCAACTTCTTAAACACCTAACCTATAATTCCATTACAACAAGCTGGAATTTTTTTGACTTGAGTTCGTTGTCACATATCTGTGGGGCCAATTATGTATTACTCGTGCACTCACTGTAGTTGTCTCACCATGCTGCACTATTTGCATATACTGGCCACTCATGCCAGAGTAGCATCTGCTCCATTTGCACACTGATTGAGGAGTATCTGTAACATTTGCACAACCAACATTGTCCCAGATGATCGCACTACTCGCCACTTTAAACCGCATACACTCCTTGAAGTCTCGGCGCCCTTTGCACAATGGTCATTGCACCGGACTATTGCAATATTAGTCATTCGAACTGCTCTAAGTGCTAGAGGACTCTGCATCTTTTTTCACAATTGTTTTTTGTCAATGTCTTTATGTCCCCAAAGTGTTCTGTAAATTGACTGTCTGTTGTACTAGAGCGGCTCCAACTACCGGAGACAAATTCCTTGTGTGTTTTGGACATACTTGGCAAATAAAGATGATTCTATGTTTCTGTATGCACAGCCAAAACATCTGCAACTTACCGCAAGGTGTTTCCTCAAGTTAGAAGTGGGCTGAAATTTCCAAGTTTGGGCAGTGACTAAACTACGCTGCATGCTAAAGCTGTTTTTCATAGTCTACAATGTAAACACGAGTCGTGCGCAGCTGTCATGACACACTTTGATTGGCCCGCGAAGCCCAATAGAATACTGTGTTCGTGGACATGTGACTTTCCCGTGTTGGTTGATTGGTGAACTTGAGTCAAACATCACTGTGCTAATTACGGTGGATTGGAGCGACTGTTGCAGGCGGCCGACTGGTTAGAGCGTCAGCCTTACAGTTCTGAGGACCGGGGTTCCATCCCCGGCCCCGCCTGTGTGGAGTTTGCATGTTCTCCCCGTGCCTGCGTGGGTTTTCTCCGGGCACTCCGGTTTCCTCCCACATCCCAAAAATATGCATTAATTGGAGACTCTAAATTGCCCATCGGTGTGACTGTGAGTGCGAATGGTTGTCAGTTTGTATGTGCCCTACGATTGGCTGGCACCCAGTTCAGGGTGTACCCCGCCTCCTCCCCGATGATGGCTGGGATGGGCTCCAGCAGACCCGCAACCCTAGCGAGGAGAAGCGGCTCAGAAAATGGATGGAGCGACTGCGCCCGATGCGGAGGTCGAACCCGAAAGTTTAAAAATAGATACAAATAAAAAATAAATAAAATGTGCGCATGTAATTAAGTGAAAATAGTGAATGGCATGTAGATTATTGTAACTGATTAAAAGTACCATTTTGTCTTAATTACCCCAACAAGTACAATTTATCCAAAATGTTGAGTAAATGTAGCATGTTCCTACCCACCTCTGGAAACGAGTGCAGGGATAGCCATCGATACTGTATCAATGGACAGTTCACGAATCATCTCAGGAAAACCCACAAAATGTGACAGCCGATGTAATAAAGGTGAATGTGAAGGGAGCACGGGTGACTGATTATTAGGGTCTTAAAAACCACAACCACATTTATTGCTTGTCACTTCTGATAAAGTTTGATGATGAAAGCCTGCCAACTGAGTAACTCGCCCAACAGTATAGGGCTATGTGCTACTGGATTACACGTTAAGCCCCCCCTCCCCATTGATGCTATAAAGTATGTGCGTTTGCAGAGGCAAGCACAAACGTAGGAGATGTGCTGGGGAACATGAATATGTACTGAGGGAGCTAAGAGAAAATAAAACTGGAGGGCAACATATTGTAGCTCTGCTTTCACGGAATATTAGGTCGGTAAGAAAGACCAGGCAATTCAGCTGATTAAAATGTCAGAGGGTGGAACATTTGCTTAAGCTGTCGAGAAAGTAAATGGGCTAACAGAATATAACAAACACTAACACAGTATAACAAGGCAAGGCCATGTGAGTGAACCTACAAGTTAATAATGAATAATTGAAAATGGGTTATTTTATGGTAGAGGTATTAAATTGCGCAGCACAAACAGAGAGGAAAACAGAAGATGATAGTTAAAGCAGCAAAACATTTTTTAGGCATTAAGGGTCTTCGACTACAAGCCAGGGGAGTTACTAATTGAGGAACTCCAAGCGCACAAATTCATGAGTTTGTGGCACATCATGGCATTGGGCTAATGAACCATTTACTGTACATTGGATGGGAGAGGCGGCACGGTGGGTGACTGGTTAGGGCGTCTGCCTCACAGTTCTGAGGACCGGGGTTCAATCCCCGGCCCCACCTGTGTGGAGTTTGCATGTTCTCCCCGTGCACGCCGGTTTCCTCCCACACCCCAAAAACATGCATGGTAAGTTAATTGAAGACTAAATTGCCCTTAAGTGTGAATGTGAGTGGTTGTTTGTTTATGTGTGCCTTGCGATTGGCTGGCAACCAGGTGTATCCCGCCTCCTGCCCGAAGATAGCTGGGATAGGCTCCAGCACGCTCGCGACCCTTGTGAGGATAAGCGGCACAGAAAATGGATGGATGTATGGGATAGGTTTTTATCTCAATGCAAATAAATACCGTTTTGCTCCGTGACCATGTTTGGAACTCAAAACGAGTCTCAAATCTTTCCCATTGAAATGAATGGAAATGCCATTAATTCATTCCAGCCTCCCCTAAAAAGCCAAGAAAAAAAAGTGTAATGTGCTTTTAAATATAGTCAGAGGAAATCTCATTGTCTGGCAACCCTAACATTGGTATTAATACATTTGATACAAAATGGGGACATTACCTAAAGCAAAGTTATTCTTGCATGGACTAAAGAAAGCCCATTTAGCACATTCTTCAGGGAAATGGTCCCATACGTTTTTTTGTCAAGCACCGGTTTACATAAATATTTAGATTGACTTGCATTGTAAAGTAAAACAAAATATAAAACTCACCATTACGCTGAATGCAGTTGTAATTGGTAGGGGCCCTGCGCTTGTCTTCAACGAGTCAGTCCCATCTTGGGGTAATGGAAGACAATGACGCCTGACGTGTGTTACAGTCGTGTCTGGATTTTAATTCAAAACAACTCCAAATGCTGCAGCAGTTTTGAAGGCTTCATTACCTTATTTGCAAGCCTTTAGACACATACTGGACTCCACAGTCTCGTAAATGCAGCTTTTGTTTTTCTTGGAAGTTGTAGGCTGTGTTGTCAAACCATTTGGCCTTTCCACATCCCATCTTAGCTACCTTGTAATGCAGCCGATTTTCAAACTCAAAACGGAGTCTATTGATGAGTAAAATATTATTTTAAAAGTCTTTCTGTACTAGTCAGCAACATGGTAATTGGATACCTCTGAATAAAAGCACAAGTGGATGAGGCACATCAACTGCAACATAACACCGATACAACCATTAAGTGTGTATGGTTGTTTTCTCCCAATCAATAAATCACAACTCAATGTTGAAATGTCAAGATTTTATTGTGGTTCCATCCACAGGAACATCACTGTGCATGCCAATGTAGCCAATAGCAACGTTAACCCAGTAACAATGACTAAGAAAGAAAAAGGCACCAGAGGCATCTTTGTTCTGCTCCAGTCAAAAAGCTCTCTGAAAAGACCACGGTCAAAAGCGAGGATTATAAATTGGTTATTTCCTTCACTAACACGTTACATTTCTTGCATGTGAAATCACGGTCACATGCAACAGCGCTTGCCACCTGTAGTTATGGTGTGATCTTCCACCCAGTTTCATTCTGCAATTACATAGTTTCGGTGGATACCACTGTTTTCATGTCGTTTGCTAAATCACTGCTGTCCCTGTATGGGAACGCATTAGCTGCAAATGTTGGAGAACTAGATGGCTGCTGTAGAATTTCAAGTTGGAGAGAAAACAGGTTGGAGCGAGAAATGATGCTTACACTACTGATATTTTATTCATTGCCATACCCGTCATTAATTTAATTAAAAACTACAGATGCTCGCAGAAAATGGTCATCAGCTGTAATCTTAAAATTACAATAGCACTGCATATTGGTTGTTGGGGTCTGATGTCCGAGGTGGCAGAAGTACAAAACTAAGACACTGGTAAAAGAAGAACTGATTCAACTCTTGTACATAAGTATAAAAAGCAAATAACTATAAATCATTTCTGTTATGGGGGTGACAAAATTAATTTATGACCCCAAAACAGACTGAACACAACTGAGGACGAGTGTTTAAATAACAAAAAGGAGCACGTAACACGCAAGAATGCACCATCAAAGTACAAACAAAAGAGCACAAAACATGAGAACACAGATTAAAAGGTACAACTAAGGAGAACATCAACAGAAGGGTGACGTAAAACAAAATTCTCTACAGCTAATACAAAACTAAACTGACAATGGTGGATGGAGCAAAGCTGAAGGATGACATCTGGATAAAAACAAAAACGAATCTAACGTACAAGAGAAACGAAAAGACAAGACGACACAAAATGCACTTACAACAGGAACCAGGAAACACAAAGAAGCGGGTATAAACCAGACCATGGAAGCAAGCAATGCACAATAATACACTGTCATCTCTCTGCTTCTGCTGTAGCTAAGTACCTTGCTGATTGTCATGGCCAACAGGTGTCCAGCAAGAGACTCCACCCACCAGCAATCACCCTGGAGACTGCAGGTCAGGGCGCACCCTGCCTCTCAGCCAAGTTAGCTGCACTCGGCTCCAGCTCACCGGTGACCCTAATGAGGACAAGCAGTTTTGACATGAATGGCTGGATGAAGTTTTACAATGACGACCGTGTAGGAAAGAGTTTCCGGGTCATTTGAGGTGGAGGCTTATTTCCACAAAGGACACCAACTCATCGAAGAATTCCCTTTTTAGTAATTTTTCTCAGAATACTTAGTGGTGGGCAGGCACTCTGGAGACCCAAAGGCAGTATTTGTATACAAGCACTTCAAAAGTCGATTTTCCGCAATATGTCCTCTTTAATTAGTGTCACACAATTTACGACTCCATGAACAATGGAATATTAAATAGGACTTCATGGGAACATATTATAGAAAACTGGTGTTGACGAGCATTTGACTATGGAGCGGATTAATTCAATTTCCATTATTTTCAATGGAAAGACTCATTCTCATAAATTGGAGACAGGCCGGCACGCCGGAAAGAATCGTGTTCAATCGCAGATGTACCACTGCAGTTTATACTAATTTACCCTGGATGTGTGGTAAACGACCCTCATAATTCTGTGGCTGAGGAGAAAAATATATCAAGTAAAAAATGTATGGAGGTAATGATCGTGTGGGAAAGGAACCTCATTGTGAACATATCAAACAGAACATCGAATATTAAACCATGCACACACTATCCACACAGGGCAGCGCTGGCGTCACACTGTGAAATATGGATTGGCAATGTTATGAAGTGCTCTGCTGGAGTGGAGTAGAGGCTGGGGGACGCATAGTATTTGTGCCTGAGAAAGAGGCCTCAGGCTAAGCCCTGACCCTCCTTGATGAAGATTCTGTTTCTGAAGAGTCTGTTACAAATTCAGATTTATTCTTCAAAGTACATTTTGCACTTACCCCACAGATTGTCTGTGTGTGTGATGTGAAACTCAGCTGCCAAAAGATAAAAGGAATTGAGGATAATCATGATTCATACATAACAGCGCGGCATTCCCATCCTCCACATATTTTCTTGTCTTTCAATGATCTTGTCTTTGATCTTGCAGAAAAAAAAAAACATTTCAGAATCAATGCGTTTTTTCGGCTGAGAAAAATAAAACCTTCCCGTAGTTTGGGAGCTGCACGTTTTTTTAATTGTATTATTTTAGTTAAAATCTGTAGCAAAGTGGCAATGCTATTACAGTTTATGATTGGTGATTACAATAACATGATACATTACACATTTTATTAATAATATAAATGCAATTAATGTTACGTGAAAATATAAAAACC
This sequence comes from Phycodurus eques, assembly GCF_024500275.1. NCBI lineage: Eukaryota > Metazoa > Chordata > Actinopteri > Syngnathiformes > Syngnathidae > Phycodurus > Phycodurus eques. Next base: position 21,393,121 of record NC_084525.1, read on the forward strand.
GTCCAACTTCTGTATAAGTGATTCTCAACGTAAAACTTATAGAATGCAGGCTCCCACTGGTGCTCGAAAGAGTTTCAAAGTACAGTTCAATTGTTTCTCCAAAGAACAGGCAGATGTTGTGTTTGGCAGGATTTATTACAAACAAGGTGTAAAACTGAAATGCAGATAGAAATAGATTTTACTTTTCATATATCTAAGTGCAGTGTTTAAAATCTTCAAACTGTGCACTATGTTAGAGGTACAGAAGCGTAGTGCATTCACTTGGATTAAAAAAAAAAAAAAAACTCGTTTTTCTGAGTAATTTTTTTGAGGGCTTTGTTTTTTTGAATATTTTTTTTACTGTTTTTCTGACAAATTCTTTTTCCACCTGCTTTTCTGACTATTTTTTGTGTGTTTTTCTGATGAATTTTTGTCTGAGTTATCGGGACACATCGAACTCACGCGAGACCCTGCGAACTGCAAGTGACTCCTTGCGGACTCTGTAGTAAGCAACATGACCGGCTTATTTAGTTTGATCAAGTTTTATTTTGATATGGGTTGAAGACACTGGGAGACACTCCTGTCTTTGAGTCACATAGATGGTATTGTTAAAAAAATTAGGCAGAAAAACAGAAAAAAATAGTCAGAAACACAGGTAGAAATAAAATCATCAGAAAAACAGAAAAAAAATATTCAAAAAAACAAAGCCCTCAAAATAATTACTCAGAAAAACAGGAGTTTTTTTTTTTATTTTTTACCCAAGTGAATGCAATATGCTTCCGTATTACAGTGCCTTACAATAATATTAAATATAATTTTGAGGAATAAAACCTCCTTTTTGATAAACATTTAGGCCTTATTATTATTATTATTGTTATTACGCTACTGTATTTTAATGTTGGTCATGATAGTGGTACTTGAAGAACTGAGTATATTTTTTAGGTACTACTTGGTATAAACTGTTCCAGAACCACTTTTATGTCATAAACAGAATAATTGTCTTTTGAAGCAAGAACTATTAATGTTTAAAGGTATCCAATCCAAACTGTTAAAGGTTTAATCTTCCTTTTCGCTTGTCAGCTGAGCTCCATCGTTTTCAGGATTATTAATCAAAGCAAGTTAATTTTGAATAACTAATAATCTTGCTTGAGGTAGCACGGGGGAAAAAACTGCTAAGCCTAAGGCAAGGATTGTTCCCATCTTTCTATTTTATTGTACAGTATACCATACACAATGGTTTAAGTTGATTTTTTTTTCTCCATTCTTTGGCATTTTTGTTCTTTTCGTGACTTTTCCATAAACCCAACACTAAGAAGCCAAACACAGTCAATTTGAAGCTTAAAAATGTCCTTTGTGGTTCTTCAGCCAATAAGCAAAACAAAAAGAGAGCAGACTTGAGAGCTTTTTTCTGTATAATTCTTTCAGTTTTGTCTTTTGTCTTGTTTGTCTCACGAACACCACAGCCAACGCAGAGGATTGCCGACGCTCCCTTGTGGCCTTCAGCTCTAATATCACTCCAGAAACTTCTTCCAACACCATACGCTGTTAAGCTAAATCATCATTAGAACTATATTTAGCCTACAAATTTGATTCTGAATTCAGATCACAAAAAGCTTGGTCTCTTTATAACTTTATATGTTTATAATATTTTAGAGTAGGGTTTTTCTCAAGACATTTTTCAATTGGCCCACTCATAGTCATAATGCCAATTAAACATAATTAACATGTATAGCCCTAAATGCCTTATTTTTGTCTCATTTCCTATTTTTAAGAAGACGTTGTGGAGATGCGGTAAATAAGACGGCGAGAGAAGAGAAGAAGCTCCCAGTTGAAGATTCTGTACTTCCTCTCATTGTCACGGAGATGCTTGCTGAAGAAGGCCAGTGGCTGCCAGGCCCCGCCCAAACACTGTTCCCACTGCGTAGTCTGATGCTTCTGTCGTGAGGGCAACCGGGGCGGTGGAAGACAAGTGCTCTCACAGGGCTGCGGTGGCCAGCACAGCCTTGGCGGCGTCGAAAACTTTGTCCATCTCTGGGGACCAGTCCACTTCGTCCTTGTGCGCGTTTCCCAAAAGGGCCTCATACAAGGGCCGCATGAGGTGAGCTGGAATGAACCTGTCATCGAAGTTCATCGTAATCAAGAACTCCTGCAGGAACTTCACAGTGGAGGGGCGTGGGAAACTGCCGATGGCGTCCACCCTGGCGGGAAGGTGAAGGTGGACGCCCAAGGAAGGTATTGGACGACACGCCAAACGGGCTCTTGGCCAGGTTAACGATGAGGTCGTTCTTTCTGAGCCGCTCTAACAGCAGCCAAGGGTGTGTCAGGTGCTCCTTCCCACCTGCGCTGGCCACCAGGATGTCGTCCAAGTAGAGAAAGAAGTACGGCTTGTCACGCAGGACAGAGTCCATCAGGCGCTGAAACATCTGCGTCGCCCCCTTCAGGTCAAAGGGCGTGATGACCACTCTCTTGGAAAAGATGCCGGTCCCCGCCAGGTGGATGTGCGGGATGGGATATCGGTCAGGGTTGTCGCTCTCATTCTTGGTCACCATGTGCACGGGGGAGCCCCATGGACTGCTCGGGTGCAGAGGCATTACATTGCGGCAAACTCCTATTGGCAATCACGTTTTGCTGCGTCAAGGCCGAGCACGAGCATAGACCGGGGGCCCTGCAGTGGCGATGTGGTGCTCCGTGCCATGCTTAGCCAGAGCTGCCGAGAACTTGGGTGTGGTTAGACCGGGGAACTCAGCGAGCAGGCGTTGATACGGCTCCTTGGTGGTGAGTGTGTTTGACAGGCTCCAACCCCTCCCAGCCTCCAGGTGTACATAACAAAAGAGACCGCATCAATAAGGCGGCAGTTCGTAACATCCACTAACAGCCTAAAGGCACAGAGAAAGTCTGCTCCCAGCAGTGGCGTAGATACAGCAGCCATAACAGTCCCAGCTGAAACCCCATCCACCAAAACACACTTCCACAGACCTGGTTCCATAGGAACGTATGGGCGTGCCATTAGCGGCGTCCATCCGGGGGACATGTCCGCTTTCCACGGTGTCCACCGGCTGTGCTGGCAGGATACTATGCTGAGTGCTTGAGTCTATCAGCAGACATCGGCTGGACACGGAACACAAACCATCATCGCGTTGGCGGCGGGCCGTCACTGCAGCTGCTGCGTCTGTAGTGTCCTCTGGGGGCGGTGGCGGGGTCCAAGCGTCCTGGGTGGAAGCAGCACGTGGACAAACTGTTGCCGGTTGTCGAGGAAAATCCCACCTCTGCAGCAAGCGCACGGTATTTTTTGGAGGAGGAGAGGCGGGAAGTGGGTAGTCTGGTGCGCACCGGCACTGGAAGCTGCCACAGGAAAATGTTGGTAAAGAGGAATGAGGGATCAGCTCAGCCCAGCACAGCAAGCATCCTTTCCATCATCTCGGACGGCATGCCGTCGCCGAGGCCAATGAGGGACAGCAGGTGGTCTGCCTTCTCAAGTTCTGACAGTTCGAAGAGTCTCAAGAGGAATATCTTCAGCACATCGTACTTGCCGCTAATTGGTGGAGCCTCCAGGAGCGCTATCGCTCTGGTTGTTATCGAGGTGTCCAATGCCGCTACCACATGAAAATATTTGGTAACATCTTGAGTTATTCCTCTCAGATGAAACTGGACCTTTAAGCACAGTTTGTCTCTTTGCCACACCAGCCAAGTGACAATGCAGTCTTGCACCGAACGCTTTCTCCACGCATCCAAGACTGTCACTGCGCCTCACTTAAACAGAATTAATGAATTAAGTCGCTTTGATTGGCGCCGAATAAAGTTGGCCGGCGTAGACAGCCCCTATTGTTAAATAGGCCGGCTACTCACGTCTACAAGATTACCACAACCCTTTCTAACCCGCTTCCTTGCAGGGATACGCCACGCGCCGGGCCGGTTTTGCGCTAGGCAGGAAAATAGTGCTTGTAATCTTCACAAGAAAAAATAAATTTTCTTGGGATAAGAAGTCAGATTTAAAAGTCATAATATTATGATATTAACACTTACATGCATTAATTTTTCATGCAAATGTAGTATGTTCAGTGTCAATATTTGACCTGGTCCAAGAATATCCTTTGAATTAGGGATGTTCGATACTACTTTTATATGTACATATACCAGTAAAAGTATTCACACTCGACGACTCAACAATACCGATACCGAGTACAAATACCACAAGTACTTTTGATAAATAAAATTTCAATGAATACAATGACAGATAGTTGAACAACGACCTGTCTTTCTGTCTGACGCACATGATGATTCACCAGTGTGTCAAACCGCCGCAGTGTAGAGCAAACTACTGGCGAGGAGGATTTACTCGATGTCAGATTTTTTTTTTTTTTTTTTTTGCCTTAAGTATCGGTGGCTGGTATTGGCAGCCTTAAGGAGTACCCAGCACCATGAAATAAGGCTGATACCGGCCCAATACCTGGTATCGGTCGCTCATCCCTACTTATATTAATTGTATATTTCAAATTATCAATACAGGTCTTTTCCAAATGTATTAATAGCCTGTCTAACAATTATAAATAGATGAGTCATCCTTAATCACTGGTAAATTTAAAATAAATTTGAGTAGACACGGGTCAAATTTGAACCAAAAAAGCCTCGGTATACAGAAACCTTTAGCACTTGTATCAAAGAATGATATTTTTATATATTTTCATTTTTGTGTATTTTGGCTCCCTTTAGGAAAGGTAATCAAATTTCATGGCAAAATAATGACATTTAGGGTATTTCACTTGATCACAGAAAATATATTTGACACAATAAACAATGTTGTGCAACTATTGGATTTAGTTTGTACTTTTTATATTTTACAATACAGTGCTATTTTTTGTTTTTGTTTAAATGTACCGAAAATATAATAAGTAATATTGGAGGGCTGGAACAGAAGAAGGTTATATCACTTCATTTCAACGTGTGAAATTGATTTGATATCCAAGTAAATTGCGTTTCGAGCTTGAAACGGAACAAATTAAACCGGTTAAGTCAAGGTACCACTGTATCGTTTTTCTAATGTAAAATACTGTACGTGCCTTGGCCCAATGGTTGGGAAACACAGTTGTATACAACCTCAATTATGTATGAAACAGAATCAATTCTATCATCACGGCTTTCTCGTCTCTTAATCCACCATGTGGCCATTGTAATGGATCTATTGGTTCCAGTGAATTCCCCTTCTCCCGTGTGGCAAATTTGCCAATAAACTCCTTGTGGCTTATTTAAAAAAAAAATGTTATGGATGAAAGGTCTTCCTACATGTGATATTTTGTTTAACACAAACATTGCTCACAAGACCTCGATGTGCGCTCCTCTCGTAAATTGGAGACATGTGAGACTATAGCGATGAAATCAGCAGGAAGGCACCTTACATATGCTTTTGTATAATTCATAGTGAGCCTAAGTCTGTGCTTCTTCAAGTGTGGAGCAAATGGTTGGGAACCTCTTTCTAGTAATATGCTGAACAAAAATATAAATGCACCACTTTTGCTTTTACTCCCATTTTTCATGACTTGAATTCAAAGATGAATACTTTTTCAATGTACACACAATTTTTATTTCTGTCAAATATTGTTCAAACATCTGTCTCGATCTGTGTTAGTGAGCAAGCACTTCTCCTTTGGTGAGATAATCCATTTACCTCACAGGTGTGACGTATCAAGATGCTGATTAGACAGCATGATTATTGCACAGGTGTGCCTTAGGCTGCCCACCATAGAAGGCCGCTATAAAATGTAAAGTCTTACTGTATCGGGGGTGTCCGGGGTTGCAGAAAACCAGTTAATATCTATTGCGACCAGTATTGTGGTCCATTGAGACCTGGAAGGGCATGATTAGGCTCCCTTGATCTGAACCTGATTGTTCCTTTGTCATTGGATTTCTGTGCTTGTCACACTCTAGCCCACAGTTCGATGATAAACTTTGGCAACATGTCATCAGACTTGCGACCGCATGTCTCGGGCACTTTGGTGAAGTGAGGGATGGCGCTGTCAACACATGACAACTTGGTAGTGTGTTGTCTTCGATGGTAACGGAGTATGCCGCTCTGACGTGGCAGAGCCGATCATATTGTGAGGGACTGCTGGGAACATCTGGCAGAGTCCCATGTCAGAAGGAGTTTCAATTCCCACGTTGCCTCGGCTCAAGCCATATAAATATTATGTAAAGCATCAAATGTTGTTTTACATCAATACTAACCTATATTCATAATGTGCCTGTGCATGGAAAAGCAAAGTTTGTGACCAGAATGTACGTTCAAATGATTGGAGCCAGCAGCTTCCTTGCAAATATCCACACTTTCCCTTTAATTCTCGCCATCATCCTCTCTCTTTAACAACCTGCTTCTTCCTCAACTCTTAATCTATCTTTTTAAAGTTTAAGAAATGTGATCAATTACAAGATCTTGTATATACAGCATAAAACGCCTATACAGGCTCGCTGTTCAGGGCGTCCATTTATACAGTCACTATTTGGGATGGACATCTCGTTACATCAGCATAGCCTACCCTCCCCGCGATGCAGGAGCCAATCATTTTGAAGCGGGGCGGGTCTTGCCGAGAAAGGGTGCGGGATTCCGAAGAATGTCTGCGAAAGGCGGCGTTCGCTTTCCGGGTTCCGGGTCTCAATTGTAATTTGTTTCGTCTTTTGTAAAAGTGTTTCTGCTTTGTCAATGTGTTTTCTGAAACGTAAAACTGTTTCAATTTTTGTTAATTTGTTTTCTGAAATGCAAAAGTGTTTTGGCTTTTCTTAATTTGTTTTCTGAAATGTACAAGAGCTTCAGAATTTGTAATATTGTTTTGCACTTCCAGGCCACCATACTGCAGCCATCCTCTGTGGAGTTTGCATGTACTCTCCGTGTGTGTGTGGGTTTTCTCCGGGTACTCTGGCTTCCTCCCACATTCCAAAAACATGCATGTTAGGTTCATTGAAGACTCTCAATTGTCCATAGGTGTGAAAGTGTGTGTGAATGCTTGTTTGTCTATCCAGTATATGTCCTGCAAGCATTATACAAACCCCAATTCCAATGAGGTTGGGACTTTCTGTAAAATGTGAATAAAAAACAGAACCCAATGATTTGCAAATTGTTTTCAAACTACATATTCAATTAGATACACCAAAAACACAAGGCATTTAATGTTATGGGTTTTTGTTGCAAATATTCATAAATGTTAAATTTCATGCCTTCCACACATTCCCAAAAAATCTGGAACACAGGCATGTTTACGACTGTGTTATCACCTTTACTTTTAACAGCACTCAAGACTGTAAGCGTTTGGGAACTGAGGACACTAATTGTTGAAGCTTTGTAGGTGAAATTCTTTCCTATTCTTGCTTGATGTAAACTTCAGTTGCTCAACAGGTCAGGGTCTCTATTGTCGTATTCTGCGTTTCGTCATGGGCCACACATTTTCAATAGGAGATAAGTTTGGACTGCTGGCAGTAATCGCACTCGTTTACTACGAAGCCACACTGTTGTAACATGCAGAATGTGGTTTGCCATTGTCTTGCTGAAATAAGCAGGGATGTCCCTGAAAAAGATATTGCTTGGATGGCAGCATATATTGCTCCAAAATACATTTTTAGCATTAATGGTGCCTTCACACGTGCAAGTTACCAATGTCATGAGCACTTACACCCCTCCATACCATCACAGATGCTGGCTTTTGTACTTGTGCTGATAACATTCCAGATAGTCCTTTTCCTCTTTGGCCCTGGGGACATGATGTCCATGATTTCCAAAAACAATTTGAAATGTGGACATGTTGGACCACAGCACACTTTTCCACTTTGCATCGGTCCATCTTAGTTTAGCTCAGGCCCAGAGAAGCCTTTCTGAGAATTGTTGATATGTGGCTTTTGCTTTGCATGGTAGAGTTTTAAATTGCCTTTGTCGATGTAGCGACAAACTGTGTTAACTGACAATTGTTTTCTGACGTGTTCCTGAGCCCACGTGGCAATATGCTTTACACATTGATGCCGATTTTTAATGTAGTGCCGACTGAGGGACGGAAGGTCACGGGCATTCGATGTTGGTTTTTGGCTTTGCCACTTACATGCAGAGATTTCTCCGTATTCTACTAAACTTTTCATGATATTATGGGCCATAGATGATGAAAACCCTTTATTTTTTTGCAATTGAACATTGAGAAAGCTTGTTCTTAAGATGTTGGACTATTTACCCACGCAGTTGTTCACAAAGTGATTAACCTTGCCCCATCCTTGCTTGTGAACAACTGAACCATTAGGGGATGCTCCTTTTATACCTAATAAGGCTGTAACAATTCTGTATTGAAACCGAAAATCACGGTTCTCAAATACACGAAACTGTGTCGTCTTAAAATGGCAGGATCGCGACACGCCCTTTCAACTGTGTGCCTATACACGCCACATTCAGCCGAGCTGTGTGTCACCACTTTAGTTTTATTTCAACCTGTCACTACAGACATTGGCCACTGAGCTGCGGTCGCGATGCCACGCTCACTTATGGCACCAAATAATTAAAAACACAGTAAACAAACAACAACTGCAAAACGAGGGAAAATGAACGCACAAAGTCTATTAACCTCTTAACTAATAAGAACGCAGCATTCTTATAACTATTTATAATGCCCATCTGCATGCTGGACATTCCACTGACGCTACAACATAATTGATTTTATTAGTTAGTAAGTTAATGGAATAAAACGTAAGCTTCGATTGAAGATACATTTCTTCATCAAGCCTCCTCTAACTGCGTGTCACGGGACTACTTTTTTCGGTGAGAGGCATGCAGTGATCAAACTGGTGGCCACTGGCTAGCTAGGCTAATAATGCTTGTTCAACTAACTACGCGAGGAGAGCGGGAGTAGGAAAAACGGCTCAAGTAAAGGAAAGCAAAGGCTGAATCAATCGCAGTCACAGCTGATGCATCGACGTTCCGTGGCACTGTGTACAAGACATACTGGAAGCGGCTGTGGAAGTGTGGAAAATTAGAGAAGAAAATCAGCAAGTCAAACCCTTGTTTCTCATTCATTCATGACCACAGAAAATTCTAAAAACATTGCTAATGCTATGCTGTGGAAGTGGCTGGATGTGAGATGCTTCGTGCACACTGTTAAGCAGAGAGCCCTGCGCGTAATTTGTGGTTTACAGCACAGACCAGAAGTCTCAGACCCTTTTTTTTTGGGGGGGGGGGGTGTTTTACAATCATGTGTAATTGTTGTTGACCTTAATAAATAGTCCAGTTTTTGCGGGCATGTGTTGCAGGCATCAAATTCAAAAAGGGAGAATATTTGCAAAAGAACTAACTGTGTCAGTTTGAACATGAAATATCTTCTCTTCTTTTTATAGAACAACATTGATACATCTTGTAGCCGGACGGCCATGTGATACCTTCTAAAGCCTTTATAACATTTATTCAATATGCTTGATATATAGCTTAAAGTCCATGTACTCTTATGCTCTTTGTCATCACTACTAAGACAATGCAGTGCAGTAGTAGAATGACTAGGGTGCGCGAGTAAGCAGTGTCTTACCAGTCACATTTTTTTCCACTACTAGTGCTGCTTTTGGCCTACTATTATGGAATTAAACCTTACTACTAACCTCCTGTGCTGCACTAGTAATATTACTAGCCCCAATGAGTAGGCATGTGTCACGCACTAGTGGCTGTTTGAGCATTTATTCAATATCCTTGATATTCAGCTTAAGGTCCATGACATACGAGTATGCACTTTGTCCTCACTAGTAGGACACTTTTGGCATACTAGGACAACTACATTTTACTAGAGAGGCAAAACCGTGTACTAGTTGTCATTTCCACACTACTAGTACCACGAATGAAGTGCTAGATATTCATCCATCCATCCATCCATCCATTTTCTGAGCTGCTTTTCCTCACTAGGGTCGCGGGCGTGCTGGAGCCTATCCCAGCTGTCATCGGGCAGGAGGCGGGGTACACCCTGAACTGGTTGCCAGCCAATCGCAGGGCACATACAAACAAACAAACATTCGCACTCACATGCACACCTACGGCCAATTTAGAGGTGCTAGATATTAATTTTTAATTAAATTTAATCGGCACTAGTAGTACTAGTAGCACACAATTTTTAATTAGTGCATGATCATGTCACAGACATGCGGGGAAATGTTTGAAATTTTGGGGGGGGAAAAAAATGCAGTGTGTGTCTCTTCCATATTATCTGCCTCATTGCTTTAATAACATCCTTGTTTTGGGATAGTTTTGATCTTTTTCTACTGCCGCTTACATTGCAAGTGTAGTGCAAGGGCAGTTACCTCTGCTGAGACATCATCTTATTTAAATAAACCTCAGCTGCTGTGCAAATGCAAAACAACAAGGGGCCACAGGAACATTTTGTTCCAGGAACGACTGTACCGAACTAAACTTCCTGGTAATTTTGTTGAAGGGGGCCTATTAATGGCATGTGTCAAAAATGTGAATTCAGGAGGCATTTGTCATATTAAAATGTACTTCAATCTGGAATGCAGCTTTACATTTTCGTGACTGGTAATTTATTTAGTTGAACTGCTTCATCAACATACTGAACTAGAATAGGATGACCAGGATGTGGAGGGTCCAAGAGGATTTTCCATGCTCTTGTCTTAGTTCTGGCAGCGTGCAAGTCCTCAAGGGTGGGTAGGGGGGTACCGAGAATCCTTTCAGCAGTTTTGATTGTCCGTTGCAGTCGGAGTTTGTCCTTTTTTGTAGCAGCACCAAACCAGACTGATGGAAGAACACAGGACTGATACGATGACCGCTGTGTAGAACTGCCTCAACAGCTCTTGTGGCAGGCCGTGCTTCCTCAGAAGCCGCAGGAAGTACACCCTCTGCTGGGCCTTTTTGAGGATGGCGTTGAACTCCCACTTCAGGTCCTGAGAGACTGTAATAAGACTGTGTGAACTACCATCCTGTTTCAAATGCTCCACCATCAACCCAGTCCCCAGGATACCTGCAATCTCGGGTCTGAATGACTACAGGCCTGTCGCCTTGACATCTGTGGTCATGAAGTCTTTTGAACGCCTCGTGGAGGAAGTGGCTCGGGAGAGAGAAGTCTGGGCGTCCCTGCTAAAGCTACTACCCTTGTGACCAGCCCTCGGATAAGCGTCAGAAAATGGATGGATGGATGGATCGATAGCAGTGGTCTTAAATGTTATTTTCCCTGCTAGGAGAGTTGACGTGCTGCTTGTATTTAGGGAGTTCGTGGTTGAGTGTAGCTTTGTTAAAGACCCCGAGAATAATGAGGGGTGAGTCTGGGTGTTTTGTTTTTTTTCCCCAATTTCGTTTACTTGTTCAGCAAGCATTAGCAGTGAACCGGTCGCCAGCCAATCGCAGGGTACATATAAACAAACAATCATTCGCGCTCACATTCATACATCCATCCATCCATTATCTGTACCGCTTTATCCTCACAAGGGTTGCGGGCGTGCTGGAGCCTATCCCAGCCATCTTTGGGCAAGAGGCGGGGTACACGCTGAACTGGTTGCCAGCCAATCGGTGGGCAGCTCACATTCATACCTACGGGCAATTCAGAGTTTCCAATTAACCTACCACGCATGTTTTTGGGATGTGGGAAGAAACCGGAGTACCCGGAGAAAACCCACTCAGGCACGGGGTGAACATGCAAACTCCACGCCGGGATTTGAAAAAAAAATAAAAATAAAATAAATATATATATATATTAAAAAAAAATATATATATATATATATATATATATATATATATATATATATATGGGTTGATCATTTATAGCTGAATTGCATCCAACTACAGATTCCACTCTTAAAATTCTCTCTGACATTGTGTGTGAATGCAGAGAGATGCTGCTGACATGTTGATAATATTAATGGTAGGAATTGATTGACAACAAGGCAGTACTAGGTAGCAAAGAACAACTGTCCCAAATTAGTTGCACATTCTGTTCTTGGCTTTTTCTTTAGGCAAAGAACAAACGAAGAAAAAAAAAACGTATGTACTTTCTGCTGCAGTACAGTGTTGAACTGATTTGCAGTATTCAGTAAATTGCTGACTGCATCATTTACATACTGAACTTGGACTGTCAGCTTGACTGTTACAGAGTGCAGACATATTTTTTGGTTCCCAGTGACTGTGCACAGTAAAGATAATGCATGCATGGTTTTCTGTTTTCAGGCATCGTGTAGGAATTGCTGAGAAAAGCATTCACACTAATGCTATTGTGTATGAATTTTATTTGTTTCTGGAACTTTCTTATGTTGTTGAGGCATTTGTTATATATATATATAAAATGCGACCCCCCCCCCCCCCCACACACACACACACACACACACCACACACACAAAATAACGATTACAGCAATTATTTCCGCACGCAGTTACTTTGAGACTTTATCTAAAACACTGTGGTTGTGCAAACATTAAAAATAACAACAGAAAGCAAATACATAATGCTTGTATGCACGAATCAATAATTATCCTGAAGTTTAACAAATATAATGAAAAAAACGTAGCCCCCCCCCCCCATCCACCTTCATTACCCTCTGCCTCTCCATCTCCCGCTGACTTTGTTCTGCATTTATAATGGATTCACTGAATGTTATCACAAGAAACCAGTCTCATTGTTAGATTGCTTGGAATAACTTGACTCAGCATGTTCCAGAAAAAAATGGTACGCTGTGTATTGAAATAGCTGATAGCTACTTGTGTGACTTCAAAGCACCAAGTGAATACATTTATTGTTCAGAGTTGTTAATGTCAGCCGTATCGTAGTTTATTTGAGCTTTCCTTATAAATTCAGCTTTTAGCCATCGCACAGTTGAAAATAAACTGATTTCCAAAACGCCGCAAGACCACTTGGGGTTCTGCAGGTTTAAATGGCTGTTGACCCATTTCACATCATTAGCGGCCTCTCCTTTATACTACTAAACTATTTTCCTTACTAAATATTACTTTGGTCATCACTACTTGTGTAGCATTGTGCAAGTTTATTATACTGTATTTTAAAATCTCACAATGCTCTGTTTTTGGTGAACATTTATATTGGCGAAAAAAAAAAATGGTTACTACATTCAACTGGAAAATTCCGATTTATAGTAGTAGTAGTACCACAAATTATGATGACAGTAACTGAAGAACATTTACCTTAAAGTCCATCTATCCGTTTTCCTCCGCTGATCTGAGGTCGGGTCACAGGGCAGCAGCTTAAGCAGGGAAGCGCAGACTTCCCTCTCCCCAGCCACTTCTTCAAGCTCTTCCAGGGGGGATGCCCAGCCGTGAGATGTAGTCCCCCCAACATGTCCTGGGTCATCGCCGGGGCCTTCTCCTGGCGGGACGTGCCCGGAACACCTCACCAGGGAGGCGTCCAGGGGGCATCCTAACCAGCTGCCCGAGCCACCTCATCTGGCTCCTCTCAATGCGTAAGAGCAGCGGCTCGACTCTGAGCCCCTCCCGGATGAACGAGCTTCTCACCCTATCACTAAGGGAGAGCCCGGACACCCTGAAGAGGAAACTCATTTCGGCCGTTTGTAACCGCCATCTTTTGGTCACAACCCCCAGTTTGTGTCCATAGGTGAGGGTGGTAACGTAGATCGATCGGTAAATCGAGAACTTTGCCTTTCGGCTTAGCTCCTTCTTCACCACAACGGACGGATAGAAAGTCTGCATCACCGTGGATGCTGCACCGATCCGCCTATCAATCTCCCCCTCCATTCTTTCCTCATTCGTGAACAAGACCGCAAGATACTTGAACTTGTCCACTTGGGGCAGGATCTCTTCGTCGACCCGGAGAGGGCACTCCACCCTTTTCCGACTGAAGACCATGGTCTCAGATTTGGAGGTGCTGATTTTCATCCCATTACCTTAAAGTGTCAATGTTATCACTTTAACAAATACAGTGGTACCTTGACTTATGAGTTTAATTCATTATGTCACCTTAAAGACAACTGTTTCTGTGGTCCAAAAAACAATGGTGCTCTAAACAATGTGTTACAGTAAACACCAGCACAGGGGGGTTCGCGACTGAGCCCTGCCGTGAATAGCAAAAAATGCCAGCAATTGATGCCGCCCTTATGCCAATATTAATAGTTCAAACCATAAATATAACACAGTGATGCCAAAACTGTTTAATATAATTTCAAATTGATTTTGCATTACTTGCAAAAATAAAGGCTTACAGATGATTTGTTTTCGAAAAATGCAGTACGCATGTAGGATGCACACGCAGTGAAAACTCCCCGTATTTCCACTAACCACCCAGGCTAAACTTTGCTCCTCCCTGACATACATTTTCAGAAAGTCGAATCTCCTAACCTTTATATCACCTCACCTTAACCTTGGTAGAAAATGTGCTTCCTTTCAAACATAGGAAAAGACAGCACTTTTTAAAATGATTTTGACTCCACTTTTCCGAACCAACGTTATTGATTGCGGCAAGTATTGCTGATGCAAGTCTCTCGCATGAAACTGTGGGAAACAATTTTGGTGGCCTGTTGCTTTAGATATAGCTGCTGTAGAGGATTATGAGTAACACATATCTTCTTTCCTTTCATGAAGGTTATTCAGGAGTAATCTTTGCTAAAGGTGGGCTAATGGTCACCTCCACACCTTTACTAAGGATTTTTATAATTCGATCAACCTTACCTCCAAGAACCTCCGGGTCATTTTGCCTGGATAGGAAAGAAAAGGAAAGTTACTTATCAAAAACTAGAATCCGAAGATGCCTTGATTTTGAACAGTCAATATGTATCATTTCAACATACTTCCTTGACATTAATTACTACTTTTCTATTAGCCAGGGATTTGGGGGTGTGGGCAGAACTTTTTCCCAATCGAAATAGAATTTAGATTACAATTACTATTTCTAGAAATGGGAGTGGCGTTGTTACCCGCCACTGGCGGAAATTCACCCGCATTTGGTGGTTGTTAATGTCAAATCCTGGTAAGTATTTTGCAGTTCCGTTTTTTTTTCTGGAGCAGAGGGGTAGACGGTACTCGAGTAGTGTTGTGTCATTCGTGAACAACTTGTTCAACCAAACAAAACCTTTGAGTGAGCCTACTGAATGGAATTATTTAATAGTTTCCTTCTTTTCTAAGTTCAATTGAGCTCAGCCACGAGCATGTACCGCATGAGACACTCACCCGCAATCAGAGACACTTCCAGTGCGGCATTCAGCGCAGAGGGCATTTTGTGGGCATTTTGTGGGCATCGACGGTCCATCAGAATAAGTCTTTACATAAACCGGTCTACGGTGCAAAAAATATTGGGGACCGCTGCCCAAGAGGACTGCGCCAAATCAGCTGATAGCACGTTCCCACACTCTTAAGTCCTGAAGTGCATCCAGTCAGGGTCAGCACCAAACAACAACCACCAGTGCTCCTTTGAGAACCCGACCAAACTTGTTGTCTGTACCTCTGATCCACAGTAAAAGAAATAGTAGGTGAATTGGTAAATACCAAATCGTAAATAGGCTGGGGTTGACTCTTATTGTGAGATTTTTCAATTACAGCCAAGGTCTGCACCATACCAATAGAAATTCCATATGAACTGATTTATATTTTTTCCTTAAAGACCTTGCACTAGATAGAGTCTTTCTGTTCATCTGACAGTATTGATTTCTCTCTTGCTGCTCTCCTCCAGGATCCTCAGTCAACAAGTCCAGTGACCTGTTGGCCAATGCAACATGCAACGTGTCCACAAATGATTCAACATTCTGCTCGCCAGCGGACGATGGCACAGGAGCTGCGAGTCCGTACAAGGCAGTCGAGATGTTTTTTATCGCCCTGGTCACTGGGTCGCTGAGCCTTGTGACCGTCACAGGGAACATTTTAGTCATGCTGTCCATCAAAGTCAACCGCCACTTACAAACTGTCAATAACTATTTCTTGTTCTCATTGGCATGCGCTGACCTGATCATTGGTGTGTTCAGCATGAATTTATACACTGTTTATATCATTGTTGGATACTGGCCTCTTGGGCCCGTGGTCTGTGACCTGTGGCTTGCTTTAGATTACGTAGTCTCCAACGCATCAGTGATGAACCTGTTGATTATTAGTTTTGATCGTTACTTCTGTGTGACCAAACCCCTCACATACCCTGCGAGAAGGACCACTAAAATGGCGGGGTTGATGATTGCGGCAGCCTGGATCTTATCCTTCATCCTTTGGGCCCCCGCCATCTTGTTCTGGCAGTTCATCGTTGGGCAGAGGACTGTGCCACCTGGAGAATGTTACATTCAGGTACACACAAAAAAATGACTTTTTTGGAAGACATGCCCTGAATGAAATGGTTTTTTTTGGAGGGCTTCTTGACAAATTATTTTAAATTATTTTGGACACACAGATCAAATCCACACACCTGCACGAACAGAGAATAGAGTCCTAATTAGTCCTATAAAAAGTAAAAATATTACAAGAAAATTATGAAAAAAAGTTCTCTTTGAATAAAATCGCAATAATTCAAGAAAAAATGCCATACGTATGTGAGAATATAGTGTTCCATCCATCCATTTTCTGAGCCGCTTCTCCTCACTAGGGTCGCGGGCGTGCTGGAGCCTATCCCAGCTGTCATCGGGCAGGAGGCGGGGTACACCCTGAACTGGTTGCCAGCCAATCGCAGGGCACATATAAATGAACAACAATTCGCATTCACATTCACACCTATGGGTAATTTAGAGTCTTCAATTAACCTACCATGCATGTTTTTGGGATGTGGGAGGAAACCAGAGTGCTCGTAAAAAACCCCACACAGGCGAGAACATGCAAACTCTACACAGGCGGGGCCGGGGATTGAACCCAGGTCCTCAGAACTGTGAGGCACACGCTCTAACCAGTCGTCCACCGTGCTGCCAGAATATAACGTTATTACAGCTATTTTTGATAAGATTAAAAAAGTATGAGGAAATTATTAGGAATATTACAAGAAAAAAACTTGACTTAACTTTTAAAGAATAAAGCCATAATATTCTAATAATATATGTTTAAGATGTGCATGAGGAATTAAGAGTCAATAATATTAGCAGCTAAGAAAAGGACGGTTGAAGAGATTGTCTGTAGAGGCTACAGTGCAAGTAAATCCATATTAGGCATCGGCCGGTATCAGATTCTGATGGTACGATAACCGTGACTAAAAATATTGCGGTATTACGGTATCACAGTACTGCAAATACAGTTCCGAATTGTATTTTTTGGAAATGTTTGGGCAAAAAATGTTTTTCCTTTGAATGCATTCCGTATGTACATTCGTAAAGGAAATAAACAATCGAATTTTTCGAAATGAAGTCAAAATGTAGTACATCAGTAAAAGTAGTTATTTCTTAGAATATGAGTAGCTACTTCAATGCTTTGCAAAGTAACATCAGAGTGAAAACAAACTCATGTTAGCCATGCTAGTTCGCTAGTTAGCCACCTCGGTACCGAGTCTATAGTATTGACAGTATTTCACCAATTGTAGATTCCTAACTCTCCTAGCTGGTTGCAAACGTTCATTTACCTTGAATTTGTCAGAGAGTGATGCCAAAAATACGATACTGGACTGGAAGTATTGCCTCCACTAGCAGCCACTCTTCATCACCATGTTTTGTATATCCTTTCTCTTCCAAGCTGCAGTAACCCAAAAAAATTGTCTGTATAGTCGTGCCAGTCAGTGTGAACTGGTCAATGTGACTGTACAAACTTTGGTATCTCAACCAAAAGTGTTATTAGCAAATAGTTAAATGCCTTACCCAATAAAAAGAGTAAGGAAAAGATTGAGGCTGCTTTTCACAATGACCATACAAGCCAGCATCTTGCCAGCTTTTTACCGGGACCAAATATGAGATGGGAGTGTTGAAGTCAACATTAGAATTTGCGGGCCTCTACAAAGTATCAGCAGCATTTTCGAATTCCGCACAGGAACAATAAAGTATCTACCTATCAACCGGAGGCGGAACGTTATGAGCCACGACCAGTGTGAAGTTTAACACCAAAGGCTCCCTGTTCCTGTGATTGGCTGGCTACCAGTTCAGGGTGTAGCCCGCCTCTCGCCCAAAGTCAGCTAGGATGGGCTCCTGCACGCCTGCAACATTAGTGAGGATAAGCGCTACAGAAAATGGATGGATCGATGGCTCACTGTCCGCCAACCTTTGCGCCGAAAGTACCACGCAGCTAATGATGTTAATTGAGCCACCCGCATCAGCTTTGTGAACTCACATTTCAGACACAGCGATATCCGGCTTTTGCAAGTTCTTTTCTGAAAAACAACCGAATAAATCCAGGCACTACTGTTGCGTTCGGGTAACAATTTGAACATTCAATAATTAAACGTAATATTTAGGACTTTTTTTCCCAGAAAACAATACAACTTTAATCTTGTAAGCCATAACATTTTGACTTTCATTCATTTTTTTTAACGATTACAGCAATTGTTCCTGGAAATGTAAAAAAATAAAAATAATAATAATAATAATAATAATAATTATAATGTGGCCGTATTACAGTACTCTTTCATAACAAAGAGAGGGACAATGCTTTTGAGTTTTTGTTTTTAACAGCATCTTGTAATATTTGTCAGTTGTGGAGCAGTCCATTGTGCTGAAATTTCTCTTTGACTGTAAACCTTTTAGAAAAAAAATCGATGTATCGAAGAGATGATAAAAAGATGTCTCTGTATTTTTGTCCAGTTCCTGTCGAACCCTGCGGTGACCTTTGGCACTGCAATAGCGGCGTTCTATCTGCCAGTCATAATTATGACCGTGCTGTACATCCACATCTCACTGGCATCAAGGAGCAGGGTTTCCAAACATAAACCAGACAAGAAAGAGAAGAAAGGCTCAAAGTAAAATTCTAATTTGGCAAAAAAATTAGGAATATTTGTCTGTATATATTCATCATACCGTCATATTTTCCCAGAACACCCAGCATGACGAAGAGTCACATGCGAAAACAAAACAACAACAATGAAAGCAGTCCTCGGAAGAGTCCTCAATTGACTCCCAAGCTCAGTTTGGACTCGACAACCACTGTTGATGAGGCTGTGAAGAACGGCAGGGCGGGTGCAGCCAAATCAGGTGGACCACAGATGCCAGCTCAACCCAGTCCTGGGCTCACAACACAGGTACGTCTAATGTCTGTCTGTCTTTCTGTCTGTCTACAGGATCTCACAAACATAAATACACCTCTCACATTTTAGTAAATATTGTATTATATCTTTTTATGCATCAACACTGAAGAAATGACACTTTGCTACAATTTGAAGTATTCAGTGTCCAGCTTGTATAACTGCAAATTGACTCTACCCTCAAAATAACTCACCACACAGCTATTAGTGTCTAAACCACTGGCAACAAAAGTGAGTACACCCCTAAGTTTTCACTTTAGCCCAATTAACGATTGGGTGTGAATGGGGAGCAGGTGTGTTAAATTTCGTGCTATCACCCTTACACGCTCTCATACTGGTCTACTATCTTCTGTGTTGCATGCTGGTGGTTTAGTTGTCGAGCACGATGTGGGATTTCTTTCCCCCCTACTTGTTGTTGGTATGATCTGAGTGTTTATGTCGGTGTCCTTCGTGGTTATTTTCCATCCACCCTAACCCCAACCCTAACAAACGCATTTTTTTTTAATCCCACTGAACTAAGCAATAGTAGCAGCTCATCTAAAAAAATCAAAATCTAAAAAAGAGGGAAAATATCTTTAAAAGGAGTGTTTAGTTGATGATTATTGGTGTGATGTGATTTGTAAATCAGACACTGACAAGGAGCACAATTGACGCTATTTGCTGATAATTTAATTATAATATTAGAGAGCATATTCTCTGCGCCCTTTGCACAATGGTCATTGAGCCGGACTATTGTTCTATTAGTCATTTCACACTGCTCTAATTGCTGGAGGACTGCATCTGTTTGCACAATTGTCAAAAAATAATATAAAATACAATAAACAATAAATAAAAAAAATTTAAATGAAAAAAAAAGACAGAAAATTGTACCGGCATTACCACATTACTGGTAACCTTTTATTGCTCAGTGACTGTGTTTTTTATGTCTTTAAGTCTCAAAAGTATTTTATGTCAATTGACCGTCTGTTGTCGTACTAGAGCAGCTCCAACTACCGAAGACAAATTCCTTGTGTTTTTGACATACTTGGCAAATAAAGATGATTCTTATTCTGATTCTGATATTCATCAGGCGCTGTGAATATAATTTTCATTAGGACTTCAGTTGTAAATACTCATAAATTAATGATGCTACATACTGTCTTGAAATATCACCATTTGTCACCTTGAGACTTTCTGAGTCCTAGGATGCACATGTCTGGAAACAATGAGTCCCAGTCCTGGAACAACAAGTCCCTGCAACTTATCATCACAAAGTACAGAAACAGTTAATCCTCCACTATATGACGGTTGTTGCGTTGTGGTCTCGCTATATTGGAGATTTTTATTTGTACAATTTGTACGATATTTTTGTGTTGTCCATTGCTCTTGCTCTCTCTCAATATATGTTTCAGCCTGCCACGATAGCAAATTTTTTAGGATTATACATTTTCCCCAAACTATCACGATAAATTATAGTATTGATGCGTTTTTTTTTTTTTTCAAATGCCATTGATATAATGATTTTATAGAGCACAATAATTCAAGTACATCATTTTTAAGAACAATTAACTTTCAATTATAAAGAACATTGGCATTGTAATGTATAAAAATACATTAAATATCTTAGATAAATAAAAAACAGACTCAGGCTCTGTTTGCAAAAATTTTACTTCAACAATTATTAAGCATTTGGCACATACAGTAGGTATAGAGTTATTAACCCACTAAAGAGGCCAAAGAAATGTCTTAAAGACTGCCAAATTTGAATGAATTCAAACAAACAAACAAACAAAAAAAGTAGGAACTCAAAAGCAATTGGGCTTTGTCACTGTTTTTAGATGCCATACATCTTAATATCACTGTTATTTTTTTTAGTCTTTATTTTGTTTATTGTATAAATGTTGTCGTGTTATGTACTCTATAATTTCTGCTACCTCTTGACTTTTGCAAAGGACATTTTATCGCTCAATAGGCTTTTACCTGGTTAAGTAGAGGAAAAATAAAATGTAAAATTAGGCCCGCCCTCAAGCTGTGATTGTGACGTGAGACCTTCACCTGTCAATCAAATGACGCTGCAATTGAGTTCGCTAGATGCTGTGTGCCGCTGTGGTTATGGTTTATAAACAGTTAACTTTGCCATGTGTGTGTGTGTGTATTATGTGGAAACACACAACCGGCTCTGAGTGGTCACGTTTTAATGATGGTCGAGTGAGCATTTTTGCTCCAGTCCTTAGCTTGTTAGCTCGCAGGCTAGCGAACGTAATAAACAGTTAACTTTCCCTTTGTCCCAGTTGTGTGCATCTACGGAGCAAATGGCGTTCTTGCTGCGTCGTCGGCGGCGGGGTGAATGTCACCACAACAATGAAAATGTATCGCGCCCAGAAAAAAAAACTCCTGTGTCCGTTGTATGGAACAATAATCCACCCTACTCTGCCTCTGATTGGCCAGCACCAAGACAGTATTTGTAGTTTTGATTCGCTGTGTGAGGAAGCTCGTCACCTACACCTACACGTGCACGCACGCACACACACACACACACACACACACACACACACACATATACGTACGGCGAGTCTTAAACCACGCGTCTACGGACGCATGTTAAGTACGCTTCATGGGTCCCTGCTCATTTTTTTGCGTCTCAGACGCGGGATGCACATCAAATGAGATCTCTGCTTTATTATATTCATTAGGTTTTCAGGATAATTTTAACTCTAGTAATTCAAAGATTATCATCAACCCCACCCCAAAAACAAAAAGCCAGTTACAGTATATGGTGTCCGTTTTCTCTGTTCTTGCGGTATGTGACTGTTTAAAAAGATGCACAGTGTTTCGGAGTTTAGCTGGGTGCGTGTGCTTGTGGACAAGTTTACGTTGTTGAATTATTGTATTTTCTCTGTGCGTGTTGCACTGTTGTGAACAGACCTTTTAAAAAACGCTCACCCACAGACTTTCTGGACACAACGACTGGCATGGACCAGTCCCATTGTGCACTGGACAGGCAATTTGTTGTTAATGCTAAAACCAACTGTTTCGATTTGGATGTTGGTTAAATTCTCTTGATTCAGGAAAGCCTTTTTAAAGGTTTGGCCTTGATTTTCTTTTCTTTTGGCTTTCGTGTTTGTTGTCACGTTTGGGTGTTTCTCGACAGCACGGCTGCCCTGCATTAGGACAGCTGTACTATATAGGATGAAGTCAAAATGTTTTCTGTGACAGCACCCACCCACATTAGCATTTCGGGTCCAAAGACTTCTTCTTGCTCATCTTCCTTTTATTGAATGTGTTTGACGGCAGGTTAGTCATGCATCTCAGTTGGTCGATTAAGTGTATGAGTACTTCAATTGTAAGCCTTGACTGTCCGTCACGTGCACATTACTCGAATCGTGCAGTCCAAATCTGTCTGGCTGTCAAACCCTCAACATATCTGTCTTATCTCATCTAGGAGGAAAAGGAGAGCTCCAATGATTCGTCCACAGCCTTTATTCCCCCAACAGAACCAAAGGCAAGCAATGATGCGATATGTGAGGTACGCCTTTTACTGTTTTCCTTCTTTGTAATGATGTCCTTACTTTACTATTTTGCCCTATAAAACAGTGTTCCCCAACGTTCTTTGCACCGCGGACTGGTTAGGTGTCGGCAATTTTCTCACGGACCGGCTGTGGTGGCACGCACGCACGCACGCACGCTCACTTGCCTCGCTTCTGCTTCCTCCTTCGCCGTTCGTGGTGCGTCCACTGTGGGCGCGATGCAGGAGTCGGGGTCGGAGTTATTGTAGGCAGCCAGACCAGACTGCAGTTCCGTAGCTCCTCAATGAGAGTAGACTCTGAACTCCGTAAAAGTAGTTCTGCCTGTGTCGAGCAGGAACCTCCGACTGTATCTGTATCAGATATTTTAACTCGGACTCCTGATATAGTGTTGTTTCGTTCAAAACAAACTCATCATTTCAGTCAACGTAATGAACTGAATTGGTTCATGAAATGATTTCGTTCTTTGAGCTTTCCCGCCGTCGGACCGGCGTAAACAGAAGCGTTCGAGCCGGCTCGGACCGGAAACGGAAACGGAAGCGTTCTGTGCAGTCTCGACGTGTCATATGAGACGCGTAGCCGGTACGGCGGAGAAGATCCGGACAATTTTCAAAATAAAACACTTTGACACTAGAATTGCAATACAACAGAAATTACATAAATAGGTCATTATTTCTCTGCGGCCCGGTAACAAATGCCTCACGGCCCGGTACCGGTCCGCGGACCGGTGGTTGCTATAAAGTGCCAGTAACTGTGTACGCCGAAAAGTCATTTCTCATGACATAACATCTTAGACTGATACAGCCACATTTAAGGGAGCCAGGGAGGCTTAAAGGGAACAAAGTCTAATACAATGTAATAATGAGCAGGAACCTCCTGCTCTCCATGAGATTGATTTGACATTTTTTCAAACCAAATATTGATCTTACGCTGGATAGGAATGTAGTGGTGGAGAACTAACTGGTTAGCATTGGCAGAGTTTTCAGAGACCCTCTCATACAATCTGTCTGAGCTTGAGCTATTTGGCAAAGAAGAATGGACAAAAATGTCAGTCCTGAAATGTAGAGTGCTGGTAGAGACCCCCAGAAGACAGACAGGTTTTTCTACAAAGTATTAGTGGACCCAACTAACTGTTAGTATGTTTAGTGCTTCTAAAAACAATGGCAGAAAACAAAATAAACCGAAGCAGCTCTGTGAAAGCAACTTTTATCATCAATAACAAAACCTTCTCTCTCTTTTTTTTGTTACAAGGCTCCAACTAATTCTAACCCAGTTCCAGCAAGTTTGACAAATCCTCCCATGTCCAAAATCAATTCCACCTCAAGGTGGTCTAAGATAAAGATCGTGACCAAGCAGGCTGGGGATGAATGCATCACAGCACTAGAGATCGTCCCGCCCGGGGAGGGAGCCGACAGGCATTCCATCCCGATCAGCCGCCCCAGGACGGTGGCAAGGAAGTTCGCGAGCATCGCTCGGAGCCAAGTGAAGCGGAAAAGACAGATGGCCGCGAGGGAAAAGAAAGTATGTTTTTTGGGTCTTAAGTGATTTACAGCATTTGAAATAGCGTTGGCTACTGGTGAGGTCATATACTTTGCTGCTGTGTCATCTTCAAGAACAGAACAGAGCCAAACGGAGACAATGCAAAATCATTTCAAGCTTTAGGATGCAGGGTGCTGGCGCACAAGTAATAATGTCAGGTTTCTAGCACACCTGGTTAATGTCAAGGGGGAAATGTTAACCCTTTACTCGACGAGACAGGCAAAGCACTTTGAGAAGAATGAGAGTTACAATGTAATAAAAACTTGCATGCCAGAAGACAGTTCAAGTACAACCTGGTGGCTGCTTTTCTTAGAAGAGTTTATTTCTCCTTAGACAAAGTCATATACAGTTTGCACCCATGAATAGGCAGTTATCATCTGCTTCATGCAACTGGCACCCCCCCAACCACAGTCATCTTGCTTTGTTTTTCAGCAAAGTGATAACATACTAATATCATAATTTCTTATCCTTAAAACAAAAGCTTATGCGAGGCGATAATTAACATAGAATACATTTTAGAAGTGCAGAGGCATATATTTATCTTTCAGCCATCCATCCATTTTCTTTCTTGGTCCAGGGACTGTGAGAAAATGTTGAAGGTCGCAGCTTGATGAGGCCTTCAGGACCACATCTACCGGAAATAGCCTAAGTGTCAAAACAACTCACATTCTGTACTTTAGTATGAAATTCTTCTTGGCAGTACATGGAGTTTCAATATGGATTTGTAGTAGGTTTTTCGTTTCTTCGTTTATTTGTGCTGCCTCTTCCAAAATGGCCAGTGTGGTCCATCCATCCATCCATCCATCCATCCATCCATCCATCCATTTTCTGAGCCGCTTCTCCTCACTAGGATCACGGGCGTACTGGAGCCTATCCCAGCTATCATCGGGCAGGAGTCGGGGTACACCCTGAACTGGTTGCCAGCCAATCGCATGGCACATATAAACAAACAACCATTCGCATGCACATTCACACCTAGGGGCAATTTAGAGTTGTCAATTAACCTAGCATGCATGTTTTTGGGATGTGGGAGGAAACCGGAGTGCCCGGAGAAAACCCACGCAGGCACGGGGAGAACATGCAAACTCCACACAGGCGGGGCCGGGGATTGAACCCCGGTCCTCAGAACTGTGAGGCAGACGCTCTAACCAGTCTTCCACCGTGCCAGTGTGGTGTTAAGTGGTTATTATATCTGTCTCACAATTTTGAGGTTGGGGGTTCCAATCCGGGTTCTTGCCAACCTGTGTGCAGTTTGCATGTTTTTCCCGTGCTTGCGTGGGTTTCCTCCAGGTACTCCTTTTTCCTCCCACATCCCAAAAACATGCATGTTAGGGTCATTGAAGACTCTAAATTGTCTGTAGGTGTGAATGTGACAGTAAACGGTTGTTTGTCTGTATGAGTGGCCGGCGACCAGTCCAGAGTGTACCCTGCAAGTCAGCTGGGATAGGCACTCGTCCGTGACCATAATGAGGATAAACAATATAGAAAATGGATGGCTGGATCTTCAAAGTAATAAGTTCAATCAATCAAGGAAATGTACAGATATTTGCGTGAAAAAAATACTCTGATTCGATATTAAAAGTAGAAGCATTGAACGAAAAAGTACAGACCCTGAAATGTTCGAAAGCACAAAGACTATTTTTTGTCAATGCCTGTTGTGATTGAACTTGGCACAGTGGGGCGAAAAAACTCTGGCTAAAATATAATTTCAAAATATGTTTTCATTTGAAAGATATAGACATTACTTGTCCTGGTGTGTTTATGTTTCTATATGTGCAATACTGGATGGTTGTAGGATGAAAGACACGATTTACTTTAGATCTCATTGAATATATTTTCAAAGTTTTGTGTGGTATCTGTAAAAACAAGCAGTCTTTGATAGTGTTCACTGGAATGAACTGCAAAACTTTCTCAAATCTTCTCCATACTTTCCTCCAGCCTATTCAATGAAAACAACACTGCTCCCCTGGACAGTAGAAATGATTGAAAGCCTTCTTTGCTCTTCTCTTGCGTTTGATTTCCTTCTTTTTCTTTAATCTCTTATATTTGCTCTCCTGTTAGGTGACCAAGACGATTTTTGCCATCTTGCTTGCTTTCATCATTACTTGGACCCCCTATAATGTCATGGTGCTGATCTCCACCTTCTGCCAGTCGTGCGTTCCTGACACCGTGTGGGCCATCGGCTACTGGCTGTGCTACGTCAACTCCACCATCAACCCGGCTTGTTACGCCCTCTGCAATGCCACGTTCAAAAAGACTTTTAAAAACCTGCTGCTGTGCCAATACAAGAACATTGGCACAAGATAAGTGGAGAGGACTGAGGCTGCAGGGAAAGAAGAGGGTGCGAAGGATGGAGGTATTTGAAAGCTGGCCTGCTACAGACTTTTACAGTGGAGAAGCAGACACGATTTATGTTGCAAATAAAGGAAAATTGAGGCCTAAATCCTCCAGCTCCCCCCATAAATTGAACAAAATCTTGAGGAGAAAAATGATTTAATCAAATCTGCTGTGGGGGGAGCAGGAAGGACAATAATTAATATTGGTGAATTGATGGAGGGTTACATTAGAATGACAATACTCATGAATGAGTGTAAAATACTGAGGGGAAGGACATGATTGGAGGGTGGAAGGAATGTTTTGTGGACTGAGGTTGGATTAAGGAATGAATAATAAACAACAGTGTTGTGTGAATGGATGGTTTATGTACAGTGGATGTAAGAATGGTATATACAAGACAGATGGATAATGATGGTGTGAAAATCAAATTAACTGACCAAAGATATTTGGAAAGATCCCACTATTAATTTTTATAGAGCTGTTTGACTTGATTGTCAGAGATTAGTCATGAATTCTATTTACAATCATTCCGTAACGTCTTTATTCTACTCAAGCCAACATGGTGGGTGTGAAAATTGATTGCGGACTATTAAGATTAACTTCATTCAATTAGGGAAAAGTCTAAGGAACTGAGACGTGTGCGGTCAAGAAACCTCAAGCCAAGGAAACGCCGCGGTTATTTCCCAATATCACTCGCTATTGTGTCTATTAGCCATGTGATCGGCAGGCGATCAGGGTGCATGTAGTCCCTCCCCCTAAGTCAGGTTGGATACCCCCCAGCTTCCCTGTGACTTTAAACACGTATAGTAAATGGAACTATGGATGATGCATCCACCGTATTACGTTTTGCTGATGACAGCTTTTGGTATTATACTCTGATTCCTCAATTTTGGTGACAAGAAGGGATTCATTAAAATTTAAAGAACCTGTAAAGTGAATTCAGAGATTTCTTTTTAAAAATATGTTATACATGTTTTAAGATAATTTTCGAAAACGTGCAAAGACTGAGAACTATGCAGTACTCTGTTGTGGAGATTTAGGGTCCTATTTCCGAGAATGGCGTAAGTCTGGCGCAGAGGGCAGCACAACTGTGCACCAGAAGCGGGTTAGAGCGGTGCTGGTAATTTCGTGGACGAACGTAAGTCAGGCGGATCTGTGGGTGGGCAGGCTGCGCCACTGTGGGAGTGTTTACGACCAAAACTTCATTTCCCGCCAATAATAGCAGCTCCTTTCATTCCCTTTAAAAGTGGCGCACTCACAGTCTCATGGAGACATCGCTGTGTGGAAGAGGGCGGTCTGTGCGTGAGTGGAGCATTGTCACTGCTTTAGCCATGTTGTGTAAACAGAAAATGTGAGTGGGTACACAGAATGAGCTGGTGATAACCACTGGCGACATAAATATATCTGCAGAGCTCAGTATCTGTCTGCCTGTACCCCGACCAAATTCTCGCGCTAGACTAGCAGTCTACCTTGGGCCAAGATTTAGACATGGTCTGAGCAGTCGTAAATTTAGATCAACTTTCTGCCACCAAATTGTCACACCGCTGGGCGCATCTCTAAAGACGCACTTTCACTGTGCCAGAACGACCAGCTTGGCGCAGACTGGTCTACTAAATAGGCGAGTGTTGTGCTGCACGGAAATCTCAACGCCCCCGCATTTGCACTCAACCGCAGGTGCGCTGTCAAGGAATGGCGCCCATCACGTTCGACTGTTTTTCACCATTTCAGTTTTCCTGATTCCTACACCCCAAAAATACATCTCTTTGGATAGGCCAGTGGTATGGCCGCTTAAGAGCGACTTGTTGTCGCCATTGAGAGCACGCACACAATAGAGAAAAGGCAAAAGAGCGATGGCATGAAAAATACCAGACGTGAGAGCCAGCGTGTGGAAAGAGGCTTTGTGCTGCTGTCGATGTTTTAGAACACCTCATTGTTGCGGCGTGGAAAAGCCCCATGATGACCCGGTGGGATAAACAAGCAGCTTGATTTTGAGGCCTCTTCCACTTGCACCCTTCTCTGGAACATGGCGTGTAAAATGTAAAAGATGTTTGTTTTCACTTTACAGGGACTTTACGAACAGTTTGGTGTTTGGCCAACCAAGCGGGATTGTGTACTTCTCTTCATGTTTGATAAATCGACATTGCTGCAGGGCGAGCGACGTTTGCTTTAGCCATATCAGCCATTGTTAGCAAAAGCCATTAATAATATAGCATTACTGTCCACAGGATTGTTCCTTTTTTAAATTTTAGTTTAGGGTTTGTGAGAAACACAATTAACACTGCTGTATAATTTTGTTTTATACCACACAGAGAAGCAGACCACACATAGGCAGCTTGCAAGGAGCTATATCAGAGGAGTTTTTCCAACCTATATTCATGTATTGCATTTAACATTGACAAAAATGGCACAAAAAGTATATAAACTAAAAGAATAATGATCTCGTCTCAATGTTTAGTTTAACACAAAGCTATTATTGTGTTGTATAAATGGCAACAGGTGGATACACTGGTTAATTGTACCTTCTACCAGCTACTGGAAAATAATGGTTCTCACTGCCACTATACATTGCTGGCATAGATAGGTGAACAAAGACATCTGATTTATTGTGAAGAAATAATGACGTTTGGACCACGTAAGTGAAACTGGATGATTTCCCGCCAACTGCACACCCGATGATCTCTCACAGCACCTTAATGTGCTGCGGCACAGTGGTTAGCAATCACTTTGTCAGAGTTAAGGGAAGGGATGTCTCCAATAAGTTGCAATTTGTGTTGCACGGAGCAGGACTTCAACCGTGACTTTTATTTCTACAGTAAAGGCTAAGTCCTTACAAATGAGCTACTGTATATACATGCAAACTCAATCGATCTATGAATAGCCCCCGGACAGTACTGAGTATGACCAATGATCCAATGACAATTTACAGCTGCGACTTTCACCTACTGTCAACTGTACTGCGCTGGTCACCAATATTGACACGGACTATTACAGATAGCTAGAACAAGAGAGAGCTGCATGCCGCAATCTGCTTTTATTTGCACACTTTGTAATGTTTAACAAGGGATTACGTGTAATGTAGGCATACTGATTAAATGTATATTGAATATAATTAACAGTAATATGCCATCATATAACATTTATGAATCTTGTACATGAATATTAATGTCACTATATCTAAGTTGACTTACTGATCCAAGTAAATATGAAAGTTAAGATTCCAAGTTAACATTCCAACATGAGATTGTTTACCTGGCTGAATAAGAGATACTCCAGTACTTCCTTATGGTGTTTTTGTTTTGGTGTATCTGGAAAAATGTATACTTTAAAATACAGTACTGTGAAAAAGCATTGCCCCCCCCCACCCCCCCCTTCTCAAATTCTTATATTTTTGCATAGTTTCCCCACTTTAATGTTTAAGATCATCAAACAAATGTAAATATCAGACAAATATAACCCAAGTGGACTTAAAATGCTGTTTTTAAATGGTGATTTCATTTATTAATGAAACAAAAAAGTATTCAAAGTTACCTGGCCCTGTGTGAAAAAGTAATGACCCCCTAAACCTAATAACTGGTTGGGCCGTCCTCAGCAGCAACAACTGAAATCAAGCATTTTCTATAACTGCCAAAATATCTGTGGCGATATTTTGGCCCACTCTTCCTTGCAGAATTCTTTGAATTCAGCAAAAAAATTGAGGTTTTTCACGCATGAACGGCCTTTCTAAGGTCATGCCACTGCATTTCAATCGGATTCAAGTCCGGACTTTGACTAGGCCACTCCAAAACTTTAATTTTGTTTTTTTTAAGCCATTCAGAAGTTGACTTTCTGTTGTGTTTTGGATCATTATCCTGCTGCAGAACCCAAGTGCGCTTTAGCTTGGGGTCACAAACTGATGGCTGAACATTCTCCCTCAGGATTTTCTGTTAAAGAACAGAATTCATGGTTCCATCACAGCAAGTTGTCCAGGTCCTGAAGGACCAAAGCAGCCCAACACCATCACACTCCCACCACCATGTCTCACTTTTGGTAGGATGTTGTTTTTCTGAAATGCTGTGGTACATTTACGTCCGATGTAATGAGACACACACCTTTCAAGAATCTCAACTTTCAACTCGTCATTCCATATAACATACTCCCCAAAATCTTGGGTGCCATTCAGATGTTTTTTTTTTTTTTTTTTTGCAAAAGTAAGATGAGCCTTTCCATTTTTTGTTGTTGTTGTTTTTTTTCCTTTTTGGGTCAGCGGTGGTTTTCGCTTTGGAACTCTGCCGTGGTTGCCATTTTTGCCCAGTCTCTTTGTTATTGTTGTGTCATGAACAGTTATCTTAACTGAGGCAAAATAACCCTGCAGTTCTTTAGAAGTTGTACTGAGTTCCTTTGTGGCCTCCTGGATGGGTCCTTGCCGTTCTCTTGGGGTAATCTTTGTAGGCCGACCACTCCAGTGGGTTCACCACTGTTCCGTGTTTTCTCCATGTGAGGATAATGGCTCTCCCTATGGTTCACTGGAATCCTAAAGCCTTAGAAATGCCTTTTGTGATTAGCCACAATTAATTTATGATTGAACAAGTGGGGTAATTACTTTTTCAACATAGGTCCAGGTAAATCTGAATATTTTTTTCTCTTAATTTTTCCTTAATATATAATAATTTAAAGTTCACTTGGGTTATATTTGCCTATCAACAATTGTTTGATGATTCTAAACATTAAAGAGGGGAAACTATACAAAAATGTAAGAATTTGAGAAGGGGGGGAATACTTTTTCACGGCACTGTATTATCACCCTTTGTCAAAGCAATTGCTTTTAATTGTTCCAAGGTGCTCATATACCGGAGATCTAAGGTTGCATGATTTTGGCCAGCCCATGACAAACCATCAAGACACACAAATTGGTTCTACTATACAACTAGGCTTTACACCGTCAGGATTTTTGGGGCCGATCACTGATCAGCAAGTTTAAAAAAACGATAACTGATCACCGATCTGATCACAAGATTGAACAATGTGTCTATTTACATGACTTGTTCATTTACTGTATATACGTTTGTATTGTATACTGAGTATCTTCAAAAGTATTCTCTAGTTAGGTCATGTATTCTCATCAGTCAGGTCAAACCAATATTACAACATGACAGAAATAATGGGTGCTAAGGTATTGTAATTAAATTACTTTATTGAAATTAAATGACTTCACCCAGACCGAAACTTTAGAGCATGATTCGACATAACACCGTCATGTTTACGTACAACTGTTAGTGCTAGCACTATCTTGCAAGGCTACATAACGTTTTGTTGCCTGCTTGCGAGCCGTATCGTGTTAAAAGTACGTGAACATTCCTCAAGCAATCCTTGAACGAATGTCCTCTCCCAAGCACCGGTGACCACCACCACACATTTTACCCTATTTTGTTCTTATAATACACGCGGCGCGATCCATTGTTGTTGTTGTTGTAGCCATGATAACGAGTGCGTCCGGTCGCATTTGAGTTGACAAAATAAAGCCAAGTGATCGTATAAGATGGGATGCAGTGGCACTTTATTGCCATCGTCTGACATAGTGCAATAGTGAAAGATCAAATTTGTCTTGTCGTCTGACCCACGCATTACGTGTTGTCTGTCCAACATCATCGACATGTTTTTTTAATAACTTTATATTTACAGTACAGTCAGATATTTACATTACTATGTCAAAAAACGTGACAAGGCTAAAAATAAACTAACTCTTAAATTCAAATATACTTTACACGATGGCAACGCGGAGTAAATGTCTTTTGCGGAGCCGATCAATTACATCGTCGTGACGTTAAAGCAGATAAGACAATCAGCATAAAATGCTAATTATCGGCCGATACTGATCAAGCCGATCAGATCGGTGTAAAGTCTATATCCAACAGGTGTTTTGTGATGGTTTGACGCCATGCGCCTTTAAACCATGATTTATTGAGACATAAACACCCAAAAATCTAATTTAATGGACTTGCATAAAAACTTGATTTTATTCAAAAAGAGGTTAATACAGACATCTGCCTCAATTAGGGGGCACGTGAATATAATAGGGATCCACCGATACATTAAAAAAAAAAAAAAAATTAGACCGAGTATGAGTACAAGTTATTACATTTGAGTACTTGCTATTATCTACCCATACCAGATAATACCAATACGTCTTGCAATTGTATTCAAAATGTGCCAAATATGGTTAAAAAACATAAACTTTTCTTGAACATGACATAATCTTACTCAAATAAAAGAATACATAGAGTAGCAACTTGTTATTACAACAACTGTCGCGACGGCCGCCTCCATCGCTAACCGAGCAGAGTGTAATTTGCTGTTGGCGAAGGGTGTTTTACGTCAATGTACTGTCCCTCCGCACAGCTGACATGGCTCCTACCTGGAATTTATACGTCAGGCTGGTGAAGTGGTATTAGTGTCATATTATCAGTGCATTATTACAATTACGAATACAGATGTACAGTATCATTCCTATAATGTATAGACAGTAAGAAACTGCCTATCATATAGCATGGTATATGATGGCATGGAATGTCTGGCATTCGTAAATGCCAATCAGATGCTTTAATCCTGGGTTCAAAAACCACATGTGCATTGTTAAAACTCCCATTCATCCTACTCTGAAAAAAGTACAGTAATGTCATTTTGGGATATCTCTCACATCTATACATACTGTACGCTATATATGGACATATGGATTTCACTGATCGGAATTGAAAATTGATAATATGGAGTTGAAAATGGGTGAATAGATATTTGCGATTCATATTCAGCCTGTGCACGAGGATTTTTCTGAACTCTCCGTTTTGTCATTGTGCCTTTTCCGATGAATTTCTTCAGGCTGATTGGCCTAAATAACCTTAGAGTTAGCTCTACATGCTGGTTTGGTATGCACTGGATAATCCAAAATACATTTCCATGTGGACAAGAGATTTGGTAGTGTGTCTGGAGAGTGCGCGAATGTTCTCGTTCAAAAGACAATCATGAATCCCAATCATGTGGATAGGTCTCAATACTTCCGTCCATATAATGTGTATGAAACAGAGCTGTGATGTCAACACGACGACTGACCAATCTTGCAACTCTGTTAGTAGTTATTGTCAACTCTTTTTTCCCCCCACTGTTTTGTTTTGTTTATTAGACGTACTAGACGGGGTACAGTAGGAGTCAGGTCCCTCAAGGTACAAGACACTAATGTACCCCAATAGGCTAATTATTACACTCAATGTCTCTACTTTTTCCAGAGCCAAAATATACAGTTCAGCTTTGAGGCAAGTGTCACCTTAGTGACAAACCATTACACCTCGTGTTTGTTTTTAGTTTTTTGACAGTGAAGCATGCTTTTGTCAGAATCTGGCGTGGTGATTGATTTCCAGTGTACAGCGCATGTACTTTTTTATGATCCAACATGCATTGTGAGTTGTGTTCTTCCTTCTTGTCATAGTAACCCTTCAACAGCATCAATTAAGTCACAACAAAAATAAAATTCTGTCTGTTTATACACTGTGTTCCAAATTATTCAGCATACAGTCTTTGTCATCAACAATTATATTAGATTCTATAATATTCAAGAATTTATTAAACAAAACCACCACGATGACAACAGTATTTCTTCTTTTCAAAATGACTCAAAATACAGTGTTTCAAATTATTATGGTCAGCAAAAAAAATAGTTATCCTTGAATTTGACTTCTCTGGGAACCTAATTATCAAACCTGACTAAGGCAAGTGTAGTGAAAATCTTGGAACACAGTGTATTTGAATTGGTGGACTGGTCGTCTATTTATGACATATGGAAGAGAAAAATCAATGGATCAACTATGTTTCCTTTATTTTGGAAATATATTTATATGTAATGTATATACTTTCTATTTAATGTACTATTCAAACAACTGGTTTCCCAAAAGCAATGCTAAAGAATTATACTGTGCCAATTTGTGGTAAATCAATCATAAAGTGAGCAATAAATGTTTAAATGTGCTCCAACACTCCACTTCTACAGGTATTGAGTCGATTTGACTCCAAACATGACCTCACTGTTCAGACAAGTATGCCTTATGTAATCCTGAAAGCTATCAGCTTCATAACTGTGGCATTCAAATCATGATGTTTTACTTCTGTAACATTTGAGAAAATATTAAAAATGCTTAGATGGCCATTTTTGTTTACATCACATTCCACAATGGATTGATTACAAGATGTTTTTTTGGGTGAACCATACTGCTATGAAACGCGCCGTTTGTGCACCCTTTTCATTTGACCCACACCACAAATGTTGCCAGGATTACAACACTGAAAGACGTAATGAAGAAAAAGTGGTGCTAAATTGCTGGGATCTGTGTGGCACTTAGTTTGGATGCATTTTTCTGTAAATTGCCAGACAAAATGGTTTTGAATTCAGAATTCATTCTGCTGCTACCATCATGAGTTACATCATCAATAAAGATTAGTGAGCCCGTTCCAGAAGCAGCCATGCAAGCCCAAGCCATGACATTACCTCCACCATGCTTCCCAAATGAGCTTGTGTGTTTTGGATCATCCTTTCTTTCTCCACACTTTGGCCTTTCCATCACTTTGGTACAGGTTAATATTGGTCTCACCACTCCAGAAAACTTTGTTCCAAAACCTTTGTGGCTCATCTCTGAACGTCTTTGCAAAAATCCAATCTGGCCTTCCGAGACTTTTTGCTGACGAGAGGTTTGCATCTTGTGGTTTCTTCTCTCGAAGTCTTCTTCGAACAGTGGATTGTGACACCTTCACCCCTGCCCTGTGGAGGTTGGCAAACCATTTTGTCTGGCAATTTACAGAAAAATGCATCCAAACTCATCGGGAGAAGCTTCATCATGAAACAAGACAATGACCCGTAACACACTGCCAACACAACAAAGGACTTCATCAGGGGGAAAAAGTGGAAGGTCTTAGACTGGCCAAGTCAATCACCAGACCTTAACCCAATAGAGCATGCATTTTACCTCTTGAAGAGGAGACAGAAGGGAGAAACCCCCAGACACAAACAAGAACTGGAAGAGGCTGCAGTAAAAGTCTGGAAAAGCATTTAAAATGAAGAATGGAACAGTCTGGTGAAGTCAATGGCTCGCAGGCTTGATGCAGTTATTGCAAATAAGGGTTATGACACCAAATATTAAATGTAATTCACTTTAAGTTAATTTAATAGTGTCCATTCCAATACATTTGCTCACTTGAAAAGTGGGTGGGTTCAAACAAAAGGGGCTCTGTCCTGAGTTGTTTAACACATCTAAATTTAAATACCATGAAATGACAGGTGGAATTCTGAACTTTTGTCCCACATTAATTTTTTGAAACCTAAACGTAAATGTCTTCAGTATACAACAAAAACAAAGGAATGGACCTTGTCGTTCCAATACCTTTGGAGGGTACTGTACTATCAAGGGTGTTTTACTACGGTTTCCCTTAGAGGGCTGCTATGACTGTGAAACCATATACATGTTTAATCGCCTCATCATATTATCACATATACACAACAAATTCATGGATAACTACTTTTGAAAGCAGAAGTCAAGGATAATAGTTTGCTCAACTATTGTTCAAGTTACTGTGTTTGTTTGGTAACAAACACATGCTTGCAATATTCTCAATGTTATTTATTAAACAATTTAACATGATGCAGATTGATACAGATTTGAGGAAGAACCTGTAACCTGTGTTATACTTGCTGTAGCTTACTTTGCTTTTTGTTAGTAAGTATGTTTGTGTTGGGTGCGCCAAGGGTAATCCTACTGACAGCGGTTGGAATCTTCCGAAAAGGCTTACAAACTTCTGTGTCAGCTTTCATAAGCTGTCGTGATACAGCGCAGGAAATAGGATGGATAAACCCCAATATGTTTGCGTCCTCCAGCTCACTCGCTATCAAGAGACTTCTTTTGTTAGCCTCCACGAATGACCGACTGGCATTCTGTTTAAAAAAAAAAATTTTTTATCTGCGAGTATTTCCCCGCTGTTCTCTCCTCTACTTGAGGAGTGGGAAGACTTCGGTTCCCTTTTTGTCTTTGGATTGATAAACTGCAAACGAAAGCTGCAGAATGTGGCATGACTGCAACATTCTCTACCTTGGCTGCGCCTGCGATTGGTGAACACCCTGCAAAAGAAAGTCATTCCCATCACTTGTACTCATAACAATTCGTGTGTCAATTGGCATTCGAAAAACAAATATTGACTGATTATTTTGTTTGTTTGTTCATCTAGCGAATAAGTAAAAAATAATAATTCCATAATTCCATTTGTGGCCCAGTGCCAAAATACAAAATTGAAAAACGTGCCACAGTACTAAATTTTAGTTTAGGTTAATTAGTTGTGTTTACATGACCCACAAGTTTGGTAATGAGCAACAGTAAAGATATGTTAGCTTGTTATCCACCACAATCAGTCAACTAAGACATATGCACAGTTCCAGAAAGAAGAATGAAAACCTTCCCATGTCTACTAGTCCACGTGATGTTCCATGTGGAGATGAATGAGTTGAAAACATTGAGACAAGGAGAGAGATAAACTGCGGTGAAAGCAATTGTCACATCTTCCTCTTTAAGTCACACGTTTCATCAAGTTTTTCCATTTCGTCAGCCTAACATTTAAATCTGAACAATCAGGCTTTTTTTTGTGTTGTGATTAAAAAACATATAATAGAATAACTTGGCACTTTTTCCTTGGTTGTAATTTTTAATTGCCAATTGAAAAACGAATGAATGTTGGATTTCATAGCCTTGTCCTCCGTCACTATCCAAAGTTTTGCTGCAACAATCCATCTGTCGTTCACACGTTGGTTCCTGATTTAGCTTTAAATATTGGGGGGGAAAAACTGAACTGTGAGGGCACCATTCAACGAATAAAAGTATAATGCAGAAAATGTAAGTTCATTTAAAAAAAAAAAAACAGAGACAGTCACAAATATATATGAAGGTATTAATTTTTGTGATTTGGATCTAACTTACTTTTAAACTTTTCATTGTTTTCCAGCAGCAGCTTTTGGGAAAACAGCTTTTGACAATTGTCTTTGTAATGCTTTTTGTAGCCTTTTTTTTTGTTTTGTTTTTTTGACTGAGACTGAGCTTTTACTGCATGTTGGTCAGCATCACCTAACACAATACATACTTTGTAAATACAAAATATGTGGTTGAGCTCTAAGTATGTATAAGAAAAAACATTATGACGGTAATAAACAACATATGTTTCACATTTGTACAATGTGTGTTGCCTGGTGACTTCTTCCCTTTGGCACGTCCATGTCACCTCATACTGTAACCATGGTGATGCCAGTAGAAGCTACGCTACACACATTCAGGGTTGATCCAATGAGGAAGAAATCAGAACATCAGAGCTGGCCTAGATTGGAAGTCAGAATGAACCGCACAGACGAGCTTGCCCGGTCTGATTATTCATTTATTTTTGTTGCAGGCGTCACGGTCCGTAAAAAAAACAAGACATATTTTCCTAGCCCCGGAGTAAAGAAAGCTTTCCATTCATACACATTGAGGTTTTACAAAACCTTCACCATGCATCAGCGGCTAACTTCCTTGTCAGCCATCATCTCTTAATAATAGCACAGGATTGTACAGATGTGGTAGGAATCCAACTGTAATACAACATAAATTGCTAATGACTTTTAATATTGATTTTTGGGGCAGGGAGGACTGCTTTGGCACAAGGCATAAGAATCAAACTCTCAGTATGGGGCTTCAGTCTCGATGGACCCTGTCAGAGGTGAGAGGGCAGACAAACCAGAGCGGAACAATGCAGTGACAAGCGATCTTAGAGTGACAGATGTACCGGCTTTATTGCAGATGTGAAGCAGCTGGAATGGATTGCAGTTTTTGCACCAGCTGTCTTGATTGCAGATGAGCAGCAAGCAGCAACAGGCTTGACTGCAAATATATTATTTAGTTGTCGTTTCACTGTCACTCCCCTTTCAAACTTTTTCCTGTCCGACTAAAATTTTCAATAATAATCCATCGGAATACAAAGAACCACAGTGGCACTTAAAAACTCCACTGTGGCACGGTAAAACTGTTCCAGCATAAAAGGGATACAGATCCTCCTTTCAGCTTGACTTAACAGCCGAACAGGACAGACAGACATTAAAAAAAATCTCTTATCTATTTTACTGGGAGCAAAGCCTAAACATATGGAGCAACATCTAAAAGGGAGGACAGAACAACAGGAGATTACCAAAGAATACCAGCTGGCCTGGGTTGCATGCTTTTTCAACCCTGAGAGCGCGGCCATGGACGTAAACTAAATCATACTTCACAAGAGAGAAGGAAAAAAAGCCACCCCAAACGTTAATAGTGAAGGAGCTGTCAATGATGTGAAACGTTTTTGCAGTGAGAAGAACACCAAAGTACTGTGTTTTACCAATGATATGGTGTCTGATATCTCCAGAAAAAAATCCTGGCGATCACTATTGAGCACCCAACTATGAAATCTGTCGTCGTACACATAGGGGCCTTGGATGTTGTCAAGCAGCTATCAGTGGTACTTAACTGAGATTTCATTGATCTACTAACAAAAATGCAATGTTTAGATGCTGAGGTTTTCATAAGTGGGCCTCTTGAAATGGTACGATTTGGAGATGAACGTTTCAGTAGGCTCAGTCAATTAAATAAGTAGGTCAAAGAAGTGTGTACTGCGCTATCCGTGAGCTACATCGACAATTTCTGTGTTTTTGGGGAGCGCAGACATCTTTACAAGGTAGACGGCTTCTGTCTAAATAGACAAGGGCTTACGTTATTGGCAGCCAACAGTTTTTTCAGTGAACGTCATTCAGTGGCCCGAAAGGAAAACATTGGCCTTGTTGATGCGGCTGAAGGACAAAAAGTGTAGAAGGAGTCTCCAGTTGTTCCCAAACAAATGGAGGAACAAGAGATAGGGCGACACAAGGCACAGATGGAGTCAACAGCGTCACCAAAACAATCGGAGGAACAAGGGATAAGGCGTCACAAGGTGCATATAGAGTCACCATTGTCACCCAAACAATCTGAGGAACGAATGACGAATGAGATGAGTAGGACTTGGAATCTCCCTCCCTGACCCATTGGAGCAAATCCCAATGCAAACCTCAGTCTCTACTAACCTAAATGCCCTGTTAGATGTGACCGACAGGATGAAGGCTATTGTCAATATTGGAATGCAACGCACACCACGTCAAGATCTTCCTCCCATCCCCCCTCCCCTGAAACCAACCTCCACTAAGATGTGAAGGGCCCCTCCTCTGCCCATGAAGAATCTTATCTCCAAATCTGATTGATATGTGCGTGGTCTTTTCCAGAATAAGTCAGACCACTATGGAGAGCAGGCATTTTCCATCCCTGTAATTACAAGGGACAGAAAGTTGGTCAAAGAAATATGGCACAAAAAAGTAGAACTACAAACTTAGCGAGGATAAAATGTGAATCTATCAAAACATTATCTCCGGTTATCGCTGCGAGTCTAGCTCTTTTCAATATCAGGTCACCGGGTAAGAAATCAATGTTGATTAATGACATCATTACAACCTGTGATCTAGACTTTTTGCTACTAAATGAAACGTGGTTAACAGAAAGTAGCTGTAATACCATTTTAAATGAGGCAACACCAGCAAATTTTCATTTTATGAATAAGCGTTGAATAGGAAAAAAAGGCGGTGGTATTGCTTTTAGTTTCATATTTCAGTGTGAAGAAATTATACTGGGTGGCTTTAGGTCTTTTGAATATCTCTGTTTTTTAGTTAAAGGTGACCCAAAGGTTATTGTTTTAATAATTTATAAACCTCCAAGATCACCTCACATCTTAGACCTGGTCATCTCTAAGGATGTTGAAATTCTATCAATTGACATTAAGGATATGGCTATTTCTGACCATTACAGATTCTCCCAAAACTTCAGACAATCTCTAGGTCTCTTAAGAAAGGTACATAAATGAGAGACCATAACTGTGCCACAAACTGTGAATGCTGAGACAGTTGATGAACTTTTGGATCATTTCACCCTGAAAATCTCAAATGTCATGAATGCTGTTGCAAAGACAAT
The DNA here is from genome assembly GCF_024500275.1 of Phycodurus eques. Taxonomy (NCBI): domain Eukaryota; kingdom Metazoa; phylum Chordata; class Actinopteri; order Syngnathiformes; family Syngnathidae; genus Phycodurus; species Phycodurus eques. Next base: position 21,433,617 of record NC_084525.1, read on the forward strand.
CTTGAGGCGACCAAGAACATCGCGGAGGAGGACAATGATGGTAAAGAACTCTAAATCAAAGTGTAGGAAAGCAGAACGTAAGTGAAGAAAAACTAAACTCCAAATTGACTATAACCTCTACAGACAAAGACTTTGTAATTTTAACCAAGAGGGCTAGACAGCAACACTTTTCTGAAATCATGAGTAAGAACTTCAACAGTTTGATGTGGTTGACAAGCTCACAATCCCCCCCGAATCAGATAGCTCCAGAACTCCTAACAGCAGATAAATGCAATGAATTTGCTTATTTTAGTGAAAACAATACAATCCATCAGGTTAAATATTGGAACAAAGCAGCAAAATGATACTCATAGCAAATCAATTACTAAAACTGCCTTCTACCATCTGAAGAACATATCCAGAGTGAAGGCTTGCATGTGCCAACAGACCAGGAAAAGCTCATCCATGCTTTTATCTCAAGTAGACTTGACTATTGTAATGGTTTTCTGACTGGACTCCCCCAAAAGAGCATTAAACAGCTGCAGCGCATTCAGAATGCTGCAGCTCGAGTTCTGACCAGAACAAAGAGGTCAGAGCATATTACTCCAATTCTAAAGTCTTTACAGTGGCTGCCAGTCAGCTTTAGAATAGATTTTAAAGTTCTGCTACTGGTCTATAAATCACTAAATGGTTTAGGTCCTGAATACATGAAAGAAATGCTAATGGAATCTCTGACATCTACAGACTCAGGTCAGATAGTGGAGCACAGAGTCCAAAGTCCTACGTCCTTCGGCTGGCCTGGGAACACCTCAGGATCCCCCCCGGAAAAGCTGGATGGAGTGGCTGGGGAGAGGGAAGTCTGGGCCTCCCTGCTAAAGCTACTGCCCCTGTGACCCGACCTCGGATAAGCGGTAGAGAATGGATGGATGGATGGATGGATGGATGGAGAGTCCAAAGCAAACATGGTGAAGGAGCATTTAGCTATTATGCTGCACACAAATGGAATAAGTTGCCAACAGAAGTGACGTCAGCCCCAAGTGTGAATGTTTTTAAGTGCAGGTTAAAAACTCTTCTTTTTTCTCATGCGTTTTAGAGCATTTCCACTTTTAAATATTTTTTGCACTGTATGCTGTTTTAATTGTACTTTTATTTTTCTCTTTGTTTTAAATGGTTATAAGTGTCTTTTTTCTTTGTTTTTAAATGCTTTTTATCGTGTAAAGCACATTGAGTTACCCTGTGTATGAAATGCGCTAGATAAATACATTTGCTTTGCTTTGCTTAACGTAAGCCCCTGGATGCTTTCTGCCGATGTCATTTGAGAATTAACTCATTCACTGCCAGCTGTTCTCAAAACCGTGTTTCCTATATTGCCAGCCGTTTACGAGCATTTTGACTTTCAAGACCCACAGAATATTGTGTTCTGACAGTATAAGCACCAAACCTCATGTTGCACCCTTGTTGGCACATGACGGCCATTCACCAACTATCCAGCTCACAACATGCCTTGAAAATGTGTCTTCATGTATTCCTGAGCCCACTGCAAATGTTTCTTCACGTAAGCGTCGGAAGGGTGGTCGAATTATGCATGACTTGAAGCCTTTGGAGGATCCTGCATCTCGAGGTTCTTGGGACTCCGACGAGACCGGCAGCTTGAACTATCTGCTTGTTGCCCATTAGTGCCGTTTTTAACAGCTGCTGTCCTAATACAATGCATTTGCCTGACAGAAACTCTCCTTAATATGGCATTATTGCAACAAATTATTCTTTCAGAGTCCAGTCTTTTCATTCTTTTGCAGGCCATTATTCTATTCTAGGCTTTTCATCAACAGAGCCTTATTTTTCCCCCATTACGCATAAAAACTGTCACTTGCTTAATGATGTAGAACAACCTCCTAAAGTAATTTTCCTTTAATTAGGCTCCTCTGGGAAACTAGTGATTAAACCTGTTTGAGATTTTAGTAATCTAAACAGAGAGGAGAAAAAACAAAAAAATCCCCCCAAAACAAAATAAACGTCAACGATTTATTTGACATAAATTCCATTCATTTTGATGCATCTAGTGCATATATTAAATTTAATTAGTTAAATCTTTTTTTTTTTTTTATCTGATAAGTAAAATAAATGCTCAGGTTTGGATTTTTTGCAGTGTACTCTAAAGATACAAAAGATAGATGTACTTTTTGTTTTTCTATGCTCTGGAGTCAAGAATGTTTGCACGCACTGTACTTCTCCACAATATATTATTTGCTTGCATTCAGATATTAATCATTGTTGAGTTTTCATTTTTATGATTGTACCCAAGTTAAATGTATTTTTAACACGACACATCTAGTTTGCTTAAATTCATGGAATTTCAATATGTTACTATCAGCATAATGTGTGTTTGTCCGTGTCTGAATTAGTGCTATCACAACAAATCTTATGTTTCAAGTTGAACTAAATTTAAGTCAAACATGGTCAACACTGTTACTCTACACAACTGTATGCATGCTCTGTAAAGAGCAGAGCCGATGGTGAGTGAGCTCCCCCTCCACCAAACGCCCCCCCCCCCCCCCCCCCACACTCCTTTTTGCAGTGCATGTTTGTTTGATATACAGTGTTGATATGTTGCTGTGTGTCATGCAAAGAATACAGTGAAAACATTGACACATTGAAAACAATAGATTTACATTTGTAGCATTATTAAGACTAACACAAGCAACAGAAACAACTGTAAAAATTCTATTACATTCAATGCACAGATACTGCACAATCATCAAAACCTTTGGGGACATTTTTATTTTCTCGATGTTGCTAAATGTATTTGACAACATTGCATCCTAATTGCAGACTTCCATTACATAAGGACCATGAACCAGTGTAATCCATTCATGTTAGTCGTTAATACTTCCCAAATAAAACAGAGAGCCAGCAAAACCTGCTAAGTCCTGCTTTGTTTGCAATCCAGCTGGCGTACGGCCATTTTGCACGTCACTGTCAAGGAGCTAAAAGACCTCTAGAAAGGAAACATCAGTGGTTCCTCGATCATAATTCCTTTGTGCAGCCTTCTCGCTCATCCCTCATCGCTTCTCGGTCAAATTTGACTCGTGTCTCCTAAAAGCGATTGTGAATGCATCAAAGTGGGTTGAATCAAGCAAAATGGTGGTAATGGTGAGGATCTTTAAACTGTGAAAGTGAACATGTCATAGATGTGCGTATTTTGTATGGGGCGGTGACAACAGCGTTCAAAGAGAGATCTTTTGGGGAATCCTGTCTGTCATGCACACCAGCTTTTATATTTACATTGTTTATGTAATGCAATTCTGCCTCACAGTTCTGGGGACCGGGGTTTAAATCCCAGCCCAGCCTGTGTGGAGTTTGCATGTTCTCCCCGTGCCTGCGTGGGTTTTCTCCGGGCACTCCGGTTTCCTCCCACATCCCAAAAAACATGCATAAATTGGAGACTCTAAATTGCCCGTAGGTGTGACTGTGAGTGCGAATGGTTGTTTGTTTCTATGTTGCCCTGCGATTGGCTGGCGACCGGTTCAGGTTGTACCCCGCCCCCCCCCCCCCCCCCCCCCGAAAATAGCTGGGATAGGCTCCAGCACGCCCCCGACCCTAGTGAGGATAAGCGGTACGGAAAATGAATGAATGAATGAATTTGGACCACTCTTTGTTATTTGATCAAAAGAGAAATAATGTTGAAAAACGAGTGAAATTATAAAGTCATATGAAACTACTGGTCTCTTGTGATTTTTGTTTTAATTCATTTGAAAAGGGCATTAGGTATTTTAGTGCACAACAATCCACAAATAGCCTGTGAAAATCTCGAGAGATTGTATAGTGGTAGGAGATACAATACATGGACTTTTACCTGCCCAAAAATAGGCCGTTACTCAAGAGCTGTTTCTAATATTTGAATCCTCTTATGAACCTAAAGATGGTTGTTTAATTATAGTTTAAAAAATTATTTTTTTTGTCAAGGTCCCGTTGAGTAGTATTGAGATCAAGTGCGCTGTGAGTTGTGTAAACTCTGCCAGGCAATCTGTGTGATAGTAGTCCCATCCCTGCCTCACTTGTTCTTCTGTTGTTCTTCCCAGTTTGTTCAGTCAAAGCTTGACTGAGGAAAAAAAAAAAAAAAAAAAAATAATCTATTTTTTCCACAGTTTACTTTTGGGGAATCCTGTCTGTCATGCACACCAGCTTTTATATTTACATTGTTTATGTAATGCAATTCTGCCTCACAGTTCTGGGGACCGGGGTTTAAATCCCAGCCCAGCCTGTGTGGAGTTTGCATGTTCTCCCCGTGCCTGCGTGGGTTTCCTCCGGGCACTCCGGTTTCCTCCCACATCCCAAAAACATGCATAAATTGGAGACTATAAATTGCCCGTAGGTGTGACTGTGAGTGCGAATGGTTGTTTGTTTCTATGTTGCCCTGCGATTGGCTGGCGACCGGTTCAGGTTGTACCCCGCCCCCCCCCCCGAAGATAGCTGGGATAGGCTCCAGAATCCCGTGACCCTCGTGAGGAGAAGCGGTAAAGGAAATGGATGCATGGATGGATGGATGTTTTATCTCTGTGAAGCGCTTTCGGTTGCATTTTTTATGTATGAAAAGTATTATATAAATAACATTTGATTGATTGATTGAGCACATCTGCCTCACAGTTCTGGGGACCGGGGTTCAAAGCAGCAAATGTTTTATTCCCAGAAAAATATAAAGAATAACACAAATAACATTTAGTTGAAATATGACCTTGGTATTTATTATTATTTTTATCAATGATTTGAAAAATAACATTATTATTTGAAAATGTGTACACATTATAGTTTAGTGGAATCTGCTATTGCAGTGCACTAATGCTAATTACTGATGACTAGATAATAATAGCAGGATGATCCTTGGACCATATTGATAACATCAGATTCGGAAGAGATTTACAATGGAGTATTTTCTACTTTCTACATCAAACTTAGAGTCATATTTTGAGAAAGTCTACAAACAAAACTAGTTTAGTTCTATAAACGTCCAAATGCCAGAGTTGATATGGTTCACAAAATGTATTGATAAAGATCCTTGTGTCCGTCCCCAGAAATTCCTCTCTTGCATCTACTGTCCACTGCCTTTTTTCTTCTTTCCTAGAAAACCAAACGAGGAAGAGCATCATTTATACAACACAGAGCAAAATATAATGTGTACGTTTCAGCATTTAAGTCACTTTGCATTTTCAAGTTGCGACACTGAAAAAAAAAAAAACTGGGCTTCAAAAATGTAATGAAATGAGGAAGATATTAATTTAAGAAAAATGATCTGCCAATACCCCAGGAAAATATGACTTGACATTTAAAGTGTGCATTTTAGTATTTAAGTCACTCTTCAAAATTTGCCAAAAGTTTTCAAACAAATGTTTAAAATATCTGAATTTGTTGTGAGGTGCATTTCGGGGGGAAAAAGTTGCTAGGCTTATCTTAAAAATTGCTAACTCTAGCAACAAACGTCTTACGTTAGCATCGGTGGCTGCGCGACCTGAGCAACTTCTGTGGGCTGCTACCAAATCACTATTGTTTTCACTTCTTAAATTCATAGGTTGATATCCCAAAAGTGAACTTAACCTGCTGTTGTGATAGTTATGAGTTCCTTTTTCGAGCAGTGTATTTGCGACAAGTGACAGAATGTCCTATGTTGAGCCAGTCGAGTACAGCCTAAATGGGGTTAATACATGATAGCGTATTATTGCTGACGTGTAGCACAGGTAAAGGAAAATATTTCCTGTTTATCACAGGCTACACAATTCCAACACAGCAATCACGCTAACCTTTGCTTTTTGTCTTGGTTTTGCCAACGCAAGGTTTGGTGACGGAAATGGTCTGCAGGCACTCAGCATTATACAGCGCCTTCTTCAAGGTCCCGCTTCTGGCCTGGACGCCGGCAGTCGGGTCACAATCACCCCAACTTCCAAACCTATACTTGCAGTCAGCTGGATGGTAAAATCACAAAGGATGTAATCAACAAGATTTGGGAATCATTTCTCTGTAATGGTTCTACCGTAATGATACTAGTTAAGTGATGTTACCTCCAAAGTTTTTTTTCCAGTTGCAGGGTACTTTACATTTCATTTTCTTGGTCTGCTGATTACATATCCCCTCCCTAAACCCGGCTCCACAGTCTCCGTTGCTAGGGACACAGTTTCCATAGCGCCAGTCAGTACAATCTATCCCAGACTGGGAAGGTTTGATTTTTTCTGTGGATCGAGCAAAAATGGATTAACAGGCATGCCATCAACAGTATGTGCTTCTAGTTCAAGGAAAAACATGAAAAATACAATAAGGGGATTGCAAAATAATAATAAAAAAATACATTTGTTAGCACGACAGGATAGTAGTACATTGGGAAAATGATCTGTGAAGAAAAAAAAAAAAAGCCTTCTCTGGCCCCATCCTCTGCGTCTAATTGGAGTTGCAAAAAAAACCAAAAAAAAACACCGCGCCTGAGGAGAAACAACCAGATACAGAAAGTGTGACTGATGAGGTGTCACTCATTTGCTGTGCACTCACGGGCACACTTATAGCAGGCCCACATGTTACACGGGCTACAGAAGCTTTGTCGAAACTGAATATCCACCTCAGGAAAATGTTTTTTTTTAAATTGCCCATCCCTCAACAACTGGGCATAACACTAGCAGAGCAAAGGGACCTCAGGCAGTTGAGAGGATTCAGAAGCAATGCCAAATTAGCAACATTTCTGCTTGACAGTTAAGTTTATTACCCATTTTTGATTTGTAATTGATTATACGTTCCAAAAATAACATTTTATATATAATAACATATACTGTCATAATTAATTGTAATAATATATAATATAATATATATAAGTCAGGCGACACGGTGAACGACTGGTTAGCACATCTGCCTCACAGTTCTGGGGACCGGGGTTCAATCCCCGGCCCCGCCTGTGTGGACTTTGCATGTTCTCCCCGTGCCAGCGGGGGTTTTCTCCGGGTACTCCGGTTTCCCCCCACATCCCAAAAACCTGACCCGGTTTTGCTCATTTCAAATGGTAAATGTGTCCACGGACCTCATTGATCTACATCCCCTTAAATATTCGTCCGTTTCCACCACCGCTGTGTGCAGGCCAGTACATGCATTTACAAAAAGATATAATAAAGATGACAACAACATTAATCTAGTCAATGAATAGAGTTCTACAATGATTAAGAGGTTTGGATGCTCACTGTTGAAATAAATCTGTGATCCACCACACAAGCCCGAGGACCTCGCAGGTCTCTCTGCCTGCACGCATACCATCAGATTCACCAATATCGTGTTACATCCCAGTGCCACAACTTAAAGTTGAGACTGACTTTCTGACAAAAACATCGCACTCCGCCAAGTGCATCTCCAAGGGCACGCACTTGCTACGCTGACACCACCCAGCTTAGCGCACACGGGGCTGCCAATGTGTTTGCACGAAAACAAAGATGCATCACTGAAATAGAGCCAGCCCTCAGTCACCAAAACGTCACATGCTCCAGGCGGAATCCAAAGGACACCCACTCGCTGCACTGACCCTGCCCAGCATGGCGCTGACAGTTCTGCCAAATAGGAAAACAGGCATAGCAAGCCTTGTGCTGGCAGAAATATCAAGATGCGCTCCGGCGCACATGGTAGAGTCTACGAATATCGAGCCCTTAGTGTTATAGTAACAGTCCCTCATGAATAAGGCTACCAACATAGCAGCGGAGGCTAACATTGGCTTGTTTACAGTGCTAATGCTAGCTTAGTATTGTGAGCGCTTCTATTTTGTTGACGCTGGATACGCGATCTCTGTGACAATTTATCCCAACTGCAGACTTTCATAATTGCATGCGATTATGAATGGCCGTGTTTAACAACCGTGCATGTTGGTGAGGGGAGTGGCTTTGGGGGATTAGTGACATACTGTAAGGCTGAGATGCAAGGGTTTGTTTACCAGTTACTACTTGGAGAAAGCTACGACTCTTGCCACCCGGATGTTCGTGTGGTGTCACGGTGAAACAGCTCATACAAATAGTATCTAGTAAATCTTTCGTTTTGTGCCTAATTTCTGAACATGTCTGTAAGCAGCCATTGTGCACTTCCGCCCCACTTTTACGTAACAGTAGTTGTGCATGAACTGCTGCCTCCATGAGTGAAAATAATTTTCATGTTTTCATGGGCGTTCCCTTTTATTCCACACTCCGGGCTCTGCAGCCGCCTGTTCAATCCCCTTCCTGCGCCACTGGTTGTCATGGTAACGAAATCCGTACACTTGGCTCAACAGTGCACAGAGCGAGGTATACAGTCGCTCATTTGTATGGCACAGGGCCGCTCTCACAAAAGGTACAGTATGTTGAGTCTACTATTCTTTTTGATACTTGGAAAGCATGTCACAGATATGTTAAGGCACTTGTGGGGAAAAGAATGCACAGTATATCTCCTTTCAAATGAAAACAAACAAAAAAGCTGAATCTTTTTAATTTTTGTTGGAAGTAGATGCTTTTAGGCAAGCTTTTCTAGCCCATTTTTGGGGGTGCTGAAGCGGCCCTAAAATTCATCCCAGCCCCCCTAAAATTTGAGAGATCTAAACACATTTTGTAAACTGTATGTCATTTTTAAACAACCTAGAAAAGTTGAAACCATACAATGCCATAAAATACATACAATACTTTGACTAAAACGTAATGTTTTAACCAAAAAAAATACAGCAGAACCCCCCTTATTGTTACCAGTCCTCATTTTTGCTGCATGTAATCGTAGGACATTGTTTATGTTGTTAGGTAGGAGTTGGCTGATTTTTTTTTTTTTTATAGCTATAGGAAACGATTCTGGTGCTCAGACAATACCACTGGGCTCAGTTTGAATTGGATTGAGAGAAGTTAGTTATTGTCTCATATGCGTGTGATAATGTTAAAGACAAGGTGCTACTGAATAGTTCACATAGGTGTTTCTAGCCCATTTTTGGGGGTGCTGCACCCCTAAACCTCCGATGCTTTTTACATGATCAAAAGAGCGGTAGAGGAAAACCCATACCTTTGTTGTTTTTCCCTCCAGCTACGGCTTTGACTGTGATGAGAGCAACAAAGAGCAGCAGCAGCGCAGCCTTCATCCTGTTAAAACAAACAGCAGCAGGAAAGTCCACATTAACATGTCAACCTGTTCACCATTCGGTCAACAATACAGTCGTTGAGTCTTTGGAGTGAAAATCATTTTCAATTACCATGATGTTCTTGGGGGCATACATACATACATACAATTCAGGTCAATTCTGACATAAACCAGTTATTTAAAAAAATATATATATTTTTTTTTCACCCTAGAATTTAATGACTTCTCCTAAAGCAACCCAAAATACACATCCATCCATCCATCCATCCATCCATCCATCGTTTTTCCGAGCCGCTTCTCCTCACTAGGGTCGCGGGCGTGCTGGAGCCTATCCCAGCTATCATCGGGCAGGAGGCGGGGTACACCCTGAACTGGTTGCCAGCCAATCGCAGGGCACGTACAAACAAACAACCATTCGCACTCACAGTCACACCTACGGGCAATGTAGAGTCTCCAATTAATGCATGTTTTTGGGATGTGGGAGGAAAGCGGAGTGCCCGGAGAAAACCCACGCAGCCACGCGGAGAACATGCAAAGTCCACACAGGCGGGGCCGGTGATTGAACCCGGGTCCTCAGAACTGTGCGGCAGACGCTCTAACCAGTCTTCCACCGTGCCGCCCCCAAAATACACAAACATGAAAAATATTTTTAAATATCGTTCTTTTGTACAGGTGCTTCAAAGTTTCGAGGCTGTTACGGGTCAAATTTAACCCATGTTGACTAAAATTGCTTTTAGATTGACCAGTCTGCATGTGTGTAATGGTAGGAATCTTGAAACTGCAAAACTGCACATGCCATAATTGGGTATTTTAATGGCACAGTAGCAACAGTGTTCAAGAGGGCGCTTCAAACAGTTAGCACAATTGTCTGTGTTGCCACCACATTTGCACAGTAACATGCACCTGTTGGTCTTCGAAGGGTCATGCGGGAATCTCCAAACAGTAAAACAGCACAAGAAAGCTCATACATAAGTTGGACATTACATTGTTCTAAAGTCGATGTTTGATCCAAAAACAAGTGATGTCAAACATAAAAAGGGAGCTGGAGTGCTGCTTGTACGCCTGTCACCCTGATGGTCTTGGAAGGGTTAAATATTCATCAAAAAGAGATTGGAAATAACTACTGGTCAGGGCACTAAGTTGAATACCACATTAAAGAAAAAAACACACACTTTCCCTTTTTTCTGAAACCCATTTATTTGTCAGAGAGGCTATTGAAGTAAACCATTTTGAAAAGGTCTGCGGTTAATAATTTGAAATTATTATAATTATATAATTATCATGAGGATATTCATAAATTGACCCAGAATATATTATGCATGCACGGAAAATGAACAATAAACCCTGGACTCTACAAAACTATAACCATAACATTCAAACTTCACAGAGAAAGGATAAGCTGAGACCTAAGAATTGTGAGGCAGACATTGTAACCACTCACGCACCATGCTACCCACAGATGAAAACAGACTGGTGCCTTGATGTACGAATGACCCCACATAAGACTTTTTCAATACACAAGCCATCCTTCGTGAAATATTTTTGCTTTGACCTAAGAGCGAATATTTGCGATACAAGCAATGTATGGGGGCAGCGAACAACTCAACTCACTTAACAACAAGCAGCAGTTTGGCAAATAGTAAAGAAAAAAGAGACTTCAAGCGGTTTAATGCCACTCACAGTTGACGTTTACTGTCAAACTAAGCATACAACAAAAAGAACTACATACTGTGCTTTTAAAACAACCACATAGCTTTGCCCTAGGAAAATCGTCTTATCCTAATGCTAACAAACAATGAAAAATGCCATAGATTGGCTAATGAAGAGTATCGGTGTCCCCGTGTTATCGCCTTTTAAGCATATTTCAACAAAGACGGCGGCGCATCTGTTGTGGAAATTGGATGAATTTGGAAATAGCTGTTCTTTGTGCTCGTACTTTATCCGAGGCATCAAACTGACCAGTACAATACCAGGACAAGTGTTAGGGGGAAACAGTTAGAATAATCTATAACTGCTTGCGCCAATGAGATGTCAGGCGTTAATCCAGTCATACCCAATCAATGTGCCGTCAGTGCTAATCAGGTGTGCCGCGGGAAATTATCCAATTTCACTTAGCTGATTATCTACAACAAAAAATTGATCAATGCCAGTGATGTATAGTGAAAGGCAGAACAATTAGAGGCTGTTCCACTAGATGGCAGAAGGTACAGTTAACCTTGTTGCCATTCACACAACAGAAATAAGATGGGCTTCCTGCGTGTATATCAGTTTTCTGTTCAACTAAACCGGCCCAGATTTCATACTGAATAAGTCAATGTGTGAATAAATTGAGACAAGATCGTCATTCGTACCAGAATCGATCTAGTACGTTTGTGCCCTCCGATCAAATAGTGACCAGTCCAAGGTGTACCTTGCCTCTTGCCCAAAGTCAGCTGGGATAGGTTCCAAGTTCACCCGTGGCCCCAATAAGGAAAAGCGATATAAAAAAAAAAAAATAGATGGATCTTGCAGCAATGCACTACCGTGTAAGTGCAATGTTGAAAAGAGCAGCAAAGACCCAGATAGACCACTTAGCAACCATGGGTAAGAATTAAGAACACCATATTGCCTCAGGCGGGATGACTGAACCATATGAAAAATGTGGTTGTGTAGAAAACACAACTTAGCCCAGCAACAAATAGTGTGGGTGGGTGGGGGAGAGTAAATAACGCCCCCTCCCCAAAATGTTTATAATTGCATATATTAATAGTTTCAACCCTAAATATATCACAAACTATAGTCCTAAAATACTTATTCAAACTCTTTTGATAACATTACCTTGAAAAAATGAATGGCTTACAGATTATTTGATTGAAAAAAACAAACAAATGCACCGGACGTGTGCGTGAACATGATCATGAGTGGAAGACGCTCCTTGATTTGCACAAACAATCCTGGCTAAACTTGTCTCTTCGCCAACACACAAGGACCGTAGTCTCAGTCAAGATGTAACACGTCCTTGACACCAGTTACTACTTTACTATTACAAGGGATTTGGTACCATTTTGTGGCATCTTAAATATCAATAACGGTTTATCTGCAAGCTATAAACTCAACTACGGTGTCCCTTAAGGCTCAGTCTTAGGCCCAGGTCTTTTTAACCTCTACGTGCTGCCAATAGTTGATAGGGCATACATTTCCGTAACTGTACAAAAGTAAAATATCATGCTTTGTTTGTGTGGGAGTTTTTTTTGTTTTGTTTTGTTTTTCGAACTATTTAGCCATATGGACTGTTATTTTATGCACAATAAGTGTTCAAAGCAATAGCTCGATTTTGCCAGAAAAAGACCCTTTGCTGTGATCATTTATTTACAGGTTGGTCTTGAAATAGTTACCCGGGTAACAGAGATGCTACGCTAACTACAAGACACTGTTAGAAATTATAACATATATTGCATGCGTTGTTGTTTTAATATATAATTTATTATTTATTTAATGGCTGGAGCTTTTTGAAAACAGTACAAAGCCCCCTCCAAAAGGCTACTTTCTCTTGACCTGATGTTACAGACAACGTAAAAACACACGAGCCCCGCAGACTCTTTGCAGTGCTTCTCGGTCTCTCACTTCCCTATGAATGAGGTTGAGTATTATAAGATGCTGGCAGGCATGTCTGGTTTTACTCTAATCCACTCTGAGTTACTTAAAGCTTTTTTAGTTTTCTTTCCTGCTATGTATATCACCAACTCTTTCATCGATCTGTACTGACTTTAATATGGTATTAATTACAGTATTAAATGGTTCCTGTTTCATTAATGTAGGAGTCATGGATTTTGTTACAAATGCGTTTGGGGTGGAAAATACCTTGTGTGTATTTGTGGATTCTTTGAATGTCAGGTTCAGTGAAGATTCAAAATTGTCTGTAGGTGTTAATGTGAATGCTTATATGTCCATATGTTCCCTGTGATTGACTGACGACCAGTCTAGGGTGTACCCCGCCTCTCACCCAAAGTCAGCTAGGATAGGCTCCTATTCACTCGAGACCCTAATGAGGATAATCGGTATAGAAATTGGATGGATAGCTTTTAGCATTTAGTATTCAATATCGACCAAATACAGACTCAGTATAATGTCGTCTTGTAATCCACCCTATGGAAGAACTTTCAGTCAGGATTTACCAGTGGTGGGCCATGCATTTGGTACCTGGGCCTTAATAACACCACAAACATATCACAATGATAGAAACCATCAATACTATACAAAACCGTAACAGCACGCAACTCCACATCATCTAGAGCAAATCAGAATCAATATTTAACTTGTAACTTAACAAAGACAAAAATAAAAACTACATCATACTCACCAGAGATGCTGATTATTAAATTCATGAACGTGTGCAGTTCACAACAGACCTGCTTTGTTATTTAAACTTAGCTGTGAGAAGGTTGCTCTGACCAACTAATCAGAAGATGGAATATTTCTGATGTCATCAAGGGCCAGTGCTCTGACGCTGTGAGGATGAATTTGAAAACTGATTGGTTAAAGAAAACGTCCCATTGCTAATGTGGTTTAAAATGACAAAATGATTCTGAAGGCACTGGCAGATTAGATTTACATGGCAACACAAAATGGCTGAAATCTGATTGGGCAAATTATTATTTTTTTTTCAATAAAAAAATAAAAATACAAATCAAACATCCACATAGAGGTAATGGAAGCAGTGTGACCAAGAAAACACTATGGAATGGGGAGAAAAGGCTTTAGGGAATACATTACTAAAATTTCAGTTGCTATACAGTATATTAGAATTTAGGTAGCAAATGTAGGCCAGCAGAGAATGTCCAGCACCGGCCTTTGCATTTGATGTTTGAAGTCGTTTAAAATCCTGAAAATGTTACAGTACCACTACACGGAGGAGTCACTGATTTAAGGGTAGGACGATTGAAAGTTGAATCTCTCTCTCTCCCTCCACGCACTAAAAACTTTGACAAGAATTCGAGGATGAAAAAGCTAACATCTTTTTAATGTTTACTATAGTAGGCGTACTAAAGTGAAACGCTCTCGTGTAGCATTTTCTCTGGTCTGTCTGCCAGAAGATATTATCCCAGAACGCCTTTCTTGGCTCTCTTGTCAATTTGCTAAACGTAGCCTGAACACAAATTCCTCTGGACAATTCCACTACATCGTTCATTTAGCTTTGTGTGAACAAAAAGGATAGTTCTTAGATGCGGCCTTTGTGTTGACACTGAATGCATCTTTAGAAAATTGATAATATGAATGATGATAATCGTTTGCATGGTTATGCAGCCATGGCAAGAGAGGACTTTGACATTCTGTTATTTTAGTTATTATTTAACCCCACTTTATTTGCATTTTTTGGGTTATTATACACAGTATTTTGGGGGAGACTGCAGATATCATCCCAGCTGCGAGAGGTGGACTACACCCTGCACTATTCACCAGTCGATCACAGGGCACTTACAGTACAAAGACAAACATTCACTCGATCAATGAGTGAGAATGGAACCCATGCTACCAGATACCTGTATGTCAAATTAATTTTTGTCACGGGTCACGTCGTAGTTACGGTTTCCCTCAGAAGGGCTTTATGACTGTGAAACTGTAAATACGATAAACTTTATTGTTTTTAGCAAATAATCATTAACTTAGGATTTTATGGCTGCAACACATTAAAAAAAAAAGCTAGGATAGGTGGCAAAAAAGACTGATAAAGTTGAGGAATGCTCATCAAACACCTGTTTGGAACATCCCACAGGTGAACAGGCTAATTGGGAACAGGTGGGTTCCATGATTGGGTAGAAAAGGAGCTTCCCTGAATTGCTCAGTCATTCACAAGCAAAGATGGGGCGAGGTTCACCTCTTTGTGAACAAGTGCATGAGAAAATAGTCGAACAGTTCATGGACAATGTTCCTCAACGTACAATTGCAAGGAATTTAGGGATTTCATCATCTACGGTCCATAATATCATCAAAAGGTTCAGATGATCTGGAGAAATCACTGCATGTAAGCCAAAAACCAACATTGAAAGCCCGTGACCTTCGATCCCTCAGGCGGCAATGCATCAAAAACCGTGTGTAAAGGATATCACCACATGGGCTAAGGAACACTTCAGAAAACCAATGTCAATAAATACAGTTCGGCGCCACATCAGTAAGTGCAACTTGAAACTCTATTATGCAAAACAAAAGCCATTTATCAACAACACCCAGAAACGCCGACGGCTTCTCTGGGCCCAAGCTCATCTAAGATGGACTGTTGCAAAGTGGAAAAGTGTTCTGTGGTCCGACAAATCCACATTTCAAATTGTTTTGGGAAAATCTGGACGTCGTGTCCTCTGGGCCAAAGAGGAAAAGAACCATCCGGACTGTTACAGACGCAAAGTTCAAAAGCCAGCATTTCTGATGGTATGGGGCTGTGTTAGTGCCAATGGCATGGGTAACCTACATATCTGTGAAGGCACCAATAATGGGCAGGACGGTGGACGACAGGTTAGAGCGTCTGCTTCACAGTTCTGAGGACCGGGGTTTCTCCGGGCAATCCGGTTTCCTCCCACGTCCCAAAAACACGCATGGTAGGTTAATTGACAACTCTAAATTGCCCGTAGGTGGGAATGTGAGTGCGACTGGTTGTTTGTTTGTATGTGCCCTGCGATTGGCTGGCAACCAGTTCAGGGTGTACCCCGCCTCCGATGATAGCTGGGATAGGCTCCAGCACGCCCGCGACTCTAGTGAGGAGAAGCGGCTCAGAAAATGGATGGATGGATGGCACCATTAATGCTGAAAGGTACATACAGGTTTTGGAGAAACATATGCTGCCATCCAAGCAACGTCTTTTTCATGGACGCCCCTACTGATTTCAGCAAGACAATGCCAAACCACATTCTGCACGTGTTACAACAGCGAGGCTTCGTAGTAAAAGAGTGCGGGTGGCCTGACTGGCCTGCCTGCGGTCCAGACCTGTCTCCCATTGAAAATTTGTGACGCATTCTTCTTTTCCTTTCGGCTTGTCCCGTTAGGGGTCGCCACAGCGCGTCATCCTTTTCCATGTAAGCCTATCTCCTGCATCCTCCTCTCGAACACCAACTGCCATCATGTCTTCCCTCACGACATCCATCAACTTTCTCTTTGGTCTTCCTCGAGCTCTCTTGCCTGGCAGCTCCATCCTCATCATCCTTCTTCCAATATAGTCACTATTTCTCCTCTGGACGTGTCCAAACCATTGAAGTCTGCGCTCTCTAACTTTGTCTCCAAAACATCGAACCTTGGCTGTCCCTCTGATGAGCTCATTTCTAATTTTATCCAACCTGGTCACTCCAAGAGCGAACCTCAACATCTTCATTTCCGCCACCTCCAGCTCTGCTTCCTGTTGTCTCTTCAGTGCCACTGTCTCTAATCCGTACATCATGGCTGGCCTCACTACTGTTTTATAAACTTTGCCCTTCATCCTAGCAGAGACTCTTCTGTCACATAACACACCTGACACCTTCCTCCACCCGTTCCAACCTGCTTTGACCCGTTTCTTCACTTCCTGACCACACTCACCATTGCTCTGGACGGTTGACCCCAAGTATTTAAAGTCCTCCACCCTTGCTATCGCTTCTCCCTGTAGCCTCATTCTTCCCCCACCAGCCCTCTCATTCATGCACATATATTCTGTTTTACTTCGGCTAATCTTCATTCCTCTTCTTTCCAGTGCATGCCTCCATCTCTCTAACTGTTCCTCCAGCTGCTCCCTGCTTTCACTGCAGATCACAATGTCATCTGCAAACATCATGGTCCACGGGGATTCCAGTCTAACCTCATCTGTCAGCCTATCCATCACCACTGCAAAAAGGAAGGGGCTCAGGGCTGATCCCTGATGCAGTCCCACGTCCACCTTAAATTCTTCTGTCACACCTACAGCACACCTCACCGCTGTTCTGCTGCCCTCGTACATGTCCTGTATTATTCTAACATACTTCTCTGCCACTCCAGACTTCCGCATGCAGTACCACAGTTCTTCTCTGGGTACTCTGTCATAGGCTTTCTCTAGATCTACAAAGACACAATGTAGCTCCTTCTGACCTTCTCTGTACTTTTCCATCAACATCCTCAAGGCAAATAATGCATCTGTGGTACTCTTTCTAGGCATGAAACCATACTGTTGCTCGCAAATACTCACTTCTGTCCTGAGTCTATCCTCCACTACTCTTTCCCATAACTTCATTGTGTGGCTCATCAACTTTATTCCTCTATAGTTGCCACAGCTCTGCACATCACCTTTGTTCTTAAAAATGGGCACCAGTACACTTTTCCTCCATTCCTCAGGCATCTTCTCACGCACTAGAATTCTATTGAACAAGCTGGTCAAAAACTTCACAGCCACCTCTCCTAGATGCTTCCATACCTCCACAGGAATGTCATCAGGACCAACTGCCTTTCCATTTTTCATCCTCTTTAATGCCTTTCTAACTTCCCCCTTACTAATCATTGCCACTTCCTGGTCCACCACACTTACCTCTTCTACTCTCCCTTCTCTATCATTTTCCTCATTCATCAACTCCTCGAAGTATTCTTTCCATCTAGCAAGCACACTGCTGGCACCAGTCAACATATTTCCATCTCTATCCTTAATCACCCTAACCTGCTGCACATCCTTCCCATCTCTGTCCCTCTGTCTGGCCAGCCTGTATAGATCCTTTTCTCCTTCTTTAGTGTCCAACCTGCCATACATGTCATCATATGCCTCTTGTTTTGCCTTTGCCACCTCTACCTTTGCCCTGTGTCGCATCTCAATGTATTCCTTTCGCCTCTCCTCGGTCCTCTCAGTGTCCCACTTCTTCTTAGCTAACCTCTTTCCTTGTATGATTTCCTGTACTGTGAGGTTCCACCACCAAGTCTCCTTCTCTCCTTTCCTGCCAGAAGATACACCAAGTACTCTCCTGCCTGCTTCTCTGATCACCTTGGCTGCAGTGGTCCAGTCTTCTGGAAGCTCCTGCCGTCCACCGAGAGCCTGTATCACCTCTTCCCGAAAAGCTGCACAACACTCGTCCTGTCTCAGCTTCCACCACATGGTTCTCTTCTCTGCCTTTGTCTTCCTAATTTTCCTCCCCACCACCAGAGTCATCTTACACACCACCATCCTATGCTGTCTAGCCACACTCTCCCCTACCACTACCTTACAGTTGGTAACCTCTTTCAGATTACATCGTCTGCACAAGATGTAATCCACCTGTGTGCTTCTACCTCCGCTCTTATAGGTCACCCTATGTTCGTGCCTCTTCTGGAAAAAAGTGTTCACTACAGCCATTTGCATCCTTGTTGCAAAGTCTACCACCATCTGTCCCTCCAAGTTCCTTTCCTGGATGCCGTATTTACCCATCACTTCTTCATCACCCCTATTACCTTCACCAACATGTCCATTACAATCTGCACCAATTACGACTCTCTCTCTGACTGGGATGCTAAGAACTACATCATCTAGCTCCTTCCAGAATTTCTCTTTCACCTCTAGGTCACATCCTACCTGTGGGGCATAGCCACTAATCACATTACACATAACACCCTCAATTACAAATTTCAGCCTCATCACTCGATCTGATACTCTTTTCACCTCCAAGACATTCTTAGCCAACTCTTCTTTTAAAATAACCCCGACTCCATTTCTCTTCCCATCGACACCATGGTAAAATAATTTAAACCCTGCCCCTAAACTTCTAGCCTTACTGCCTTTCCACCTGGTCTCCTGGACACACAATATATCAACCTTTCTCCTCATCATCATGTCAACCAACTCCCGAGATTTTCCTGTCATAGTCCCAACATTCAAAGTCCCCACATTCAGTTCTAGGCTCTGTGTTTTCCTCTTCTCTTTCTGCCGAAGAACCCGCTTTCCACCTCCTCTTCTTCTTTGACTTCGACCCACAGTAGCTGAATTTCCAACGGCGCCCCGCAGGTTGACGGCGCCGGTGGCGGACGTTGTTAACCCGGGCCACGACCGATCCGGTATGGAATTCTTTGGATGAACGCTCATATTTGTTTGGCAAGGTTTTAAGCCGGATGCCCTTCCTGACGCAACCCTCTGCATTTATCCGGGCTTGGGACCGGCCTACAGTTTGCACTGACTTGTGCCACCCATAGGGCTGCATTTGTGACGCATTATGAAGTGTAAAATACGTAAAAAATGGAGACCCTGGACTGTTGAATAGCTGAAGCTGTACATCAAGCAAGAATGGAAAATAATTCCCCCTACAAAGCTTCAACAATTAGTGTCCTCAGTTCCCAAACGTTTATTGAATGTTGTTAAAAGAAAAGGTGATGTAACATGATGTGGTAAACATGACCCTGTCCCAGCTTTTTTTTGGAACATGTTGCAGCCATGATTATTTGCTAAAAACAATAAGGTTTATCAGTTTGAACATTAAATATCTTATATATAAATATGTCTTTGTGGTGTATTCAATTAAATATAGGTTGAACATGATTTGCAAATCATTGTATTCTGTTTTTATTTATGTTTAACATAACGTCCCAACCTCATTGGATTTGGGGTTGTAGATGTGTTGAACAACTCAGGACAGAGCACCTTTTGTTTGAAGCCACCCACTTTTCAAGTGAGCAAAAGTATTGGAACAGACTATTAAATTAACTTAAAGTGAATAACATTTAATATTTGGTGGCATAACCCTTACTTGCAATAACTGCATCACGCCTGCGACCCATTGACTTCACCAGACTGTTGCATTCTTCATTTGAAATGCTTTTCCAGGCCTTCACTGCAGCCTCTTTCAGTTCTTGTTTGTTTCTGGGGGTTTCTCCATTCAGTCTCCTCTTCAGGAGGTACAATACATGCTCTATTGGGTTAATAAAGGTGCGGTGATTGACTTGGCCAGTCTAAGACCTTCCACTGATGAAGTCCTTTGTGGTGCTGGCAGTGTGTTTTGGGTCATTGTCTTGTTGCATGATGAAGCTTCTCCCGATTAGTTTGGATGCATTTATTCATCATAGTACCACAAATAGACAAGTAATTGAGGGATAACTAGTTTTGAAATCAGAGGTCAAGGATAAATAAGCTCAACTATTGTTGAAGTTACTGTAAAAAGGGTTTTGGAAAGAAAAACATGTTTGGAATATCTCAAGTGATTATTTATTACATATGACATTTTGAAATTTTGGTACAGATTTTAGCAAGAATCATGGCAGTTGGCACACATGATTTGCTTTTGCGGGCCACGTAAAATGATGTGGCGGCGCGGATCTGGCCTCCGGGCCTTGAGTGTGACGATTTTCCACTCCACCATCAGTGACAAACTCATTAACAATTCCAGACAATGGCCAGAAAAAACGGATGGGTCATTGGCAATTTGGTTTTGTTTTATGTAAAAACTACCTGACACATGTACTATAGTATTTTGAAAAATGTGTTTGTATTCTGGCATAATACAACAAGTAGAGATAAACAAATTTAAACAAAGGGAAGATTAGGGAGGGAGGTGGCGGTGGGAGGGGGGTCGTGTGTGTGTGTGTGTGTGTGGGGGGGGGGGGGGGGCAGCGGACGATAACAGCTAAGAAAAATACATCCATTTGGGAGCAAAAAATACCTCTACTCTAGTTACATTTATTGAACTTAATTGATTATTTACACGCACCCAGGCCATCCCCGCACATACCCACCATTGTGTCGATGATGCCTGGGGCCTGGACAGTCAACAACAAAAACATTCAACTTGGCTGCAGTTTCCCTTAACCTGTCTTCCTCATTAACATTTAACAAAGACTCGAAAAACAAAAAAATACAAACTATGCTTTCTCGACAAGCCCTAAAGTAATCACAATTGATCTTTTACCTTCTATCGCTAGTCTCTCGCTCTCTTTTCGCTCTCGTTTAAAAAAAGACAATAGTTCTAAAGAAGACAAGGAAGCACTTACTTGTGGAGCAGCTCAAACTCGAGTGGAGGTCGAGGGCGTCAACTTTCTCTCTGAGTTCTTTTCTCTCTGCAAGCATCAGATCCCCCCCCCCCCCCCCGCCCCCCCCCAATACACCCCACCTCAAACAATTCGCCAACCCCTACCCCTTCGGCACCCCCCCTTGCCTTTGTCTACCAAACCAGTTCATTCTGGTTGCATTAGCTCCATTCAAATCCCTGTCACCCCACCCTGCACACAAACACTCACAACCTGTGTTAATCTCCAGACCAACAGTAGGCAACAAGAGGCCATAAAGTGTAACTTTGCTTTGTGCGCGTGTATGTGCGCGCGCGCACGCATGCGCCTGTGTGCGCTTCTGAAGAAGTCCTCCCGAAGGCAAAGCTGTAATGAGAACAACTCTCCTGAAAGACACGCTTTATCTTCACGGTGATGAAGAAATGCATTTAAGATGATCACATGGTCAGTGCAATTATTAGCAAACGTGACGACTCATTCACTTGCCTTTGGCGTAAGGGGAACATGTTCAAAGCCGCATTTTTTCCAATTTCAGCTTAAAATAATAGCTTGAAAGTGATGTTGATGCTTCACTGGCAAATAATAAGGACAATAGCTTCTCTGTCGTTACCGTGGCAACCCTGGATCACCAACTTTTGTGGTCGTTAGTCGTGGTGATGCCAGTGGTGGGAGTGCGTCACAGATGTGCAAGTCAGAAGTCTCCAGTCTTAACCTTAAATCTTAAAGAAAGTCCCAAGTTACTGTGGCAAAAATCAAGCAATCAAGTAGAGTCATTACCTGGGTTTAGAAACTCATAAATCGCACCGTCTCGCTCAGTCACAACATATATTCACACATTAGCCACTTAGGACTCAGCAATGGCACTTGCATTAGTTAGCTCTACTAACACATTTACGATCATATTTCTGGTCCCAAAGCCGTCTCTGTATTGCGCATTACTTTATGGTCTTCTCAATTTAACGCATAACCGATATGAAGCGGAGTTCATATTTGACCAGCTAACGGTTAACTAAACGGTGACGTTATCATAGCTTACCTGACTTTGTGGGTTTTTTAAGTGAAGGATGAAGTTAGATTTTGTAGTTACAGTATGTCTATATCTCTTATCTTTTGAGTTGCAACCTGTTTTCCGCGATTTTATCAAAAGCATAATCCTTTCTTTCCAAAGCAAAACACATGGCACATGAATTGAAGATTTTCAAATGTCGTTCAGGTCAAGTCTACGTTTTAGCCAAGCGAGTCTCAAGTCCTAAAGACTTCGAGCAACCAAATGACTGAGCGCATTTTGGATTCCACATGGGATTTACAAGTGCACCACCTTTTGGAAGCTAGAGTGAGAATCACTTAAAGACTGGCTAAAATTATGTTGGAGAAATGTATTGCCCCGAGTGGTCTTTCTTATACTTGAAGTGTATTTTCTTATGGACTACAAAAATAACCATTACGATGGTGTCTAATACGAACATTGTAAGTTTTTCTTTTGTAGCATAACTTACGATATGTCGCCTCCATACATGTGTTTTTTTCTTTTCACTTCTGTACTCTCAAGCATCGTTGCGGAGTCTGTAAACCTTGTCGGTGGCCTGTTGCATTAAAGTATAACAGTATTTTAAGTATTACAGGTAGCATCTTTCCTTAAAGATTGGTCAGGAGTAACTGATGCTAAAGGTGGGATTAAGGTTGCTTTGAGGCGCTTTTCCGAAGCATCTTTAGAATTCCAACAAGCTTTCCTCCAACTACAACCGGGTCATCACACTCAGATAGGAAAGGAAAGTTCCAAAACAAAAAACACAATCCGAAGAGGCCCTTTTCCTTCTTCTATTCTCCTTTGGACTTAACCATATTCAGGGCTTGCCACAGCAAATCATCCTCGTCCATTTATCCTTGTCGTCTGCATCTTGTGCGCTAACCCCGGCGACGGATCTACAAGTCTGACCTTACCTCATCCACAAATCTCTTTGGTCTTCCGCCTTCTACTGATTTATCCAGTGTCCCTCCCCTCTACATGTCCAAACCATCTCAATCTGGTCTCGCTAGCTTTGTCTCCAAACCTCCCAGTCTGTGCCGTCCCTCTGATGAGCACATTCCTGATACTGTCTATGCTTGTCAATCCCAAAGAGAATCTCAGCATCTTCAGATCTGCTACCTCCGGATCAGTCTCCTGCCTTCTGATCATTGCTTATCTCCAAACCATACAACCCTGGCCTCACTACTGTCCTATAATCCGCTGCTTTCACTTGAGCCTCTGCTCTTCGGTCTTAGTTCAAGTCTGACACTTCCTCCCACCAATGGCGGTTCGAGGCCGTTTTTAGCAGGGTGGCCAGGAATATGGTGGAGGAATATGGACTTCTTTGCCATTCCCGCTGTAGCCAACGAAGCTCCCACCGGGGACTATCTGCAGCTCCGCGGCGGTGGATGGCATATCCTGTCTCGGTGGTTGACGTGGACAACGCTCCCACAATAAACAATAGACCCCATTTTGTTTTGTTTTTTGTTTATTTGTAATGTGTCCTTGGGTGTCATGAAAGCGTATATCCTTTAAATCCAATTAATTTTGATTATTGCTCTGCACAGTTGATCCCGAGTACCTGAATGCCTGCACCTTCCCTATCTATCATAATAATAATGTATAATAAATAATAATAAATTGGATTTATGTACACTGTAGCACCTCTTCTCATAACACCTGAGGACACTGTACAAATGAACAAAAAAAGATCTACTCCTTATAACCTCACCGTTCCACTATCTTTTAGATCACTCCTGACAGACCTCATCAGTCTTCTACAGTCAATCTTCCCCCCAAAAAATAAATGAAAAAATCCACATTCCATTGTGGGAATCGCACGGCTTGATGTCACGTATGCTTGTCTTGTTAGCATTAGCAGCTAGCTTTGTGAGCGATCACACAAATAGATACGTGGCGGATACATGATAGATAAATATGGGTATTATAATACATTAACTATATAAATTCAGTATAGGTGGCACGGTGGGCGACTGGTTAGAGCGTCTGCCTCACAGTTCTGAGGACCGGGGTTCCATTTGGAATTTGCATGTTCTCCCCGTGCCTGCGTGGGTTTTCTCCAGGTACTCCGGTTTCCTCCCACATCCCAAAAACATGCATGGTAGGTTAATTGAAAACTCTAAATTGCCCGTAGGTGTGAATGTGAGTGCAAATGGTTGTTTGTTTGTTTGTGCCCTGCGATTGGCTGGCAACCAGTTCCGGGTGTACCCCGCCTCCTGCCCGATGATAGCTGGGATAGGCTCCAGCAGGCCAGCGACCCTAGTGAGGAGAAGCGGCTCAGAAAATGGATGGATGGAAATTCAGTATATATATATTTATATATATATATATATATATATATATATATATATATATATGCATCAATTAAATATCTAAATATTATATGTATTGAAACATTTACATTTCGTTAATATGACTCGAAAGGGCTTGAAACTCAAGACGTAGGACTTGACTCGGTACTTGAGCGCAAAGACTTAAGACTTGTGACTTGCAAACGCAATAACTTGGTCCCACCTGTGGAGTCTGCACTTTTCAATTTTCAAATTGTAGCTTGTTCATATTCTTTATGTTGGCATATATTGGGGATAATTAACAACTCTATCATTGTGTAAAAGGTTTGGGACATAATCATCTCTAAAAAAATAGTTAAAACTGCAATTACAGTATTTTAATGAATTGACCCATACACTCAGTTGGCCCAAACATCCATGTTACGATATCATAAAAAAAATGTCAAAATGACCGTTTCTGACAATGTAATCTGATCAGAAGCGGTAAAGAAAAACATAGGTATTTATTTTCTTTTGTCTCTCCTATCTACAACCCCAATTCCAAATTAAGTTGGGACGTTGTGTTAAACACAAATAAAAACAGAATACAATGATTTGCAAATCATGTTCAACCTATATTTAATTGAATACACCACAAAGACAAGATATTTAAAGTTCAAACTGATAAGCTTGATTGTTTTTAGCAAAGAATCATTAACTTAGAATTTTATGGCTGCAACACGGTCCAAAAAAGCTGGGACAGGGTCATGTTTGCCACTGTGTTACATCACCTTTTCTTTTAACAACATTCAATAAACGTTTGGGAACTGAGGACACTAATTGTTGAAGCTTTGTAGGTGGAATTCTTTCCCATTCTTGCTTGATGTACAGCTTCAGCTGTTCAACAGTCCGGGGTCTCCGTTGTCGTATTTTACGCTTCATAATGCGCCACACATTTTCAATGGGAGACTGCAGGCAGCATATGTTTCTCCAAAACCTGTATGTACCTTTCAGCATGAATGGTGCCTTCACAGATGTGTACGTTACCCATGCCATTGGCACTAACGCAGCCCCATACCGTCACAGATGCTGGCTTTTGAACTTTGCGTCCATAACAGTCCGGATGGTTCTTTTCCTCTTTGGCCCAGAGGACACGACGTCCAGATTTTCCAAAAATAATTTGAAATGTGGACTTGTCGGACCACAGAACACTTTTCCACTTTGCATCAGTCCATCTTAGATGAGCTTGGGCAGAGAAACCGACGGCGTTTCTGGGTGTTGTTGATAAATGGCTTTTGCTTTGCATAGTAGAGTTTTAGGTTGAACTTACAGATGTAGCGCCGAACTGTATTTACTGACATTAGTTTTCTGAAGTGCTCCTGAGCCCATGTGGCGATATCCTTTACACACGGATGTCGGTTTTTGATGCAGTGCCGCCTGAGGGATCGAAGGTCACGGGCATTCAATGTTGGTTTTTGGCCTTGCTGCTTACATGCAGTGATTTCTCCAGATTCTCTGAACCTTTTGATGATATTATGGACCGTAGATAATGAAATCCCTAAATTCCTTGCAATTGTACGTTGAGGAACATTGTCCTTGAACTGTTCGACTATTTTCTCATGCACTTGTTCACAAAGAGGTGAACCTCGCCCCATCTTTGCTTGTGAATGACTGAGCAATTCAGGGAAGCTCCTTTTATACTCAATCATGGCACCCACCTGTTCCCAATTAGCCTGTTCACCTGTGGGAGTTTACAAACAGGTGTTTGATGAGCGTTCCTCAACTTTCTCAGTCTTTTTTGCCACCTGTCCCAGGTTTTTCGGAACATGTTGCAGCCATAAAATTCTAAGTTAATGATTATTTGCTAAAAACAATAAAGTTTATCAGTTTGAACATTAAATATCTGGTCTTTGTAGTGTATTCAATTAAATGTAGGTTGAACATGATTTGCAAATCAATGTATTGTGTTTTTATTTGTTGTGTCCCAACTTCATTGGAATTGCGGTTGTAGTATGGTCTGCCATACAAAATGAACAAAATGCTTCCTTTTGATTTATCATATCTCTGACAGTTTGAAGCTCATCTGTTTGAAACTGTGGTAGCTGGATGTTTTTTAAAAAAATATATTTTAGTATGTGAAAACAGTGGAGCAGAATCTGAAACAACTGGAAAATGTTTTATTACCTCATGACATGTAATTTTAAAAACATTAGATACAGCAAAACAACAACAACAAACATTTCACAACCAGTGTATCAACTTATTTGAAAGATATATTGGCAAGTATAAATAAACAAAATGATCTTGCAAGTTAAAGATGCTAAATTTCTTACAAATGTTTTCCAAATCTTTCTTTTCGGTATGTGAATATTTGGCTACGCAAGCTGCGCAAGCAACAGATGAAATAATTTACTATGAATACATTAGTATAAAAGGCAAGAAAGAAAATACAACTAGAATAGCAACACACTTGCTCAAGGCTTCTAGTTTTATATCTAATCTTGCTTTGTCAGTCATGTGGAGGGAAACTTTGGGTTCAAACATAAAAAAAAAACTTCAAAATGTAAAAGTCAAAAAATAAGTCTCAGACATTTGTAGTTATTTAAAATGTTTTTGTGACACCTGACTCATCCTCCAGCCATTGTCACAACACATCCACACACTGCTTATGATTTACTGAGACTACAGGAAAAATAATGTCCTGAGTTGTTTCTTGGTAAATATGTTTATTACTTGTCCTCATCATCGTGACTTTTGGCACTGTTCCACTCACTCTTGCACTTTGGTTCTGAGGATGCTTAGACAGCTGTTTCTTGGTCCTCCCTCTGGATCATCTGGTAGTGCTGCCGGTTCTCCAGGTAATCTGCCAGCTCAGCATCGTGAGCTTTCTCGGCCCGGTTCTTTGGGGTGTCACCCTGAGGAGGTTTTTTATGGTTTGTTTTTTTTAATACAGTAAAAGCGTACATTTGCATTCATTTTCCATTCACATATAGTATAGGGCTGTGGGGGGAAAAAAACCCAAAACAAAAAATCGGCTACCTCACCTCATGTAAGCTCAGTCGACCGCACAAATGTCTGCCTCGAGGCAATAAAAAGTATTAATAAAAGCATATTTACGCCACCCGGAACCATTTAACCACTGTTCATGTTTACTGCACGGAAATTTGTTGCAGACGTTAGGGCAGTGGAAAAGCATTGCCAAAAACAACAGAGCGTCTGTAAGTGATTTTTAAGACACAATAAGATGTGTAATGTACATATGATGTAAGAGTTAGCTGGTAATTAGTTGTTGTTGTTTTTTCAACCTAAAATGGTAATCGCTACCGCGCTAATGCTAACCATTTAGCAAAAGCTGATTTTGTTGTCTGTGGTATAGTTTATACCATACACTCAGAAGCAACATATGCAGTTTTAGGATAGAAGTCAAGCCCTCCTCCAAAAAATATTTTTCTTGTTTTTTACTATTAAAAAGAGAAAAGGATATTGTGTGGGGGGGGGGGGGGGGGGGGCGATTACTCGAGTACTTCAGGAAATCTCTGTCGAATAAACGATTCAAAGGAGATTCGATAATGACAGCCCAAGTATGTTCCCAGTCAATTTTAACTTGGACCAGGTACTCCTCCCACATCCCAAAAACATGCATGGTAGGTTGATTGAAGACTCTAAACTGCTCGTAGGTGTGAATGGGAGTGTGGTTGTTGGTTTATATGTGCCCTGTGGTTGGCTGGCGACCAGTTCAGGGTGTACCCCGCCTCTCGCCCAGAGTCAGCTGGGATAGGCTCCAGCACGCCGGCGACCCAAGTGAGGTTAAGCGGTATTGAAGATGAATGATTAATCCTTAATCAATGTTTCAGAGAAAAGGGAAAGTGCATTTTTGTTTTACACCTTGTTTTTGAGTACAAACATTGACAGTACTATCAAACAATGTGATGTACTATTTTACCTAAGCCATGAAAAAGTCATTCTTATGTTGTGTCACTTTTTCGAAATTCCATAACCTTTCAAAAGACCAACAAGTTACTGTGAGAACCTGTGCAAATGTGGCGTGAGCACAGACACTTCTCGGGACTGTATGACCCATAACAATACATATTCACATTTAGACTTTGACTTCTTCAAGATTCCTCCATGACACTTTATAGACCAACAGTTGCATGTTTCTGCAGGCAGCTGTGCAAATGTGGCGGAGACACCCTCTTGGACATTCACCCATAAAATATCTACTGTGGACCACTGCATAGTTGCGGTTTGGCCTTTGTAAATTCACCAATTTGCGGATGTATTTTGGAACCTATCCCCTGTTAGTCACGGGAGAAATTTAATGTCAATAAAGTCAAATTTATTTGTTTATTTTCTTGTCAAAATACTGTGTACAGTATGGAGATATGTATTATATACCAGCATTTCGTTGAGACAACAAATGGTTATTGTTGGCTAATAAACACGCCAATAAATATCCAACTACAGTCGTCTGCTCAACCAAACCTCTGTCCAACCGAACTTCTGCTCAACCAAGCTTCTGCGCCAGAAAGAAGGTACAGTATATATATATATATATATTTACACACACAGTGGAACCTCAATAGAACGGATCAATTTGGGGGGTGGGGCGACTGACATAGCCGATTGTCCGTTACATTGAAGCACTTTTTTTTTGGAGGCCATATGCACCCATGTTACTGTACAGTACAAAGTTATTGCAAATAAATATAAAAAAGCTTGAAAATGTTTGAACGTTTTACATTTTATCCAAACTTTCAACTTCGGTGTGCTTGATCATGGTGACATTGTTGACATACAGTACTCATCATAGGCGAGTCGCTTTCCTGAACCGCGAGAAATGAGTGTGCTTCCTAGTTCCAAATCTGTTGCAAAGGTGAACGGCTTGACAAAAAAACTGTTACTGTCCCAAAAATAGCATGTTCCAGACTCCAAAGACTATTTTTGTATTCTTCATTCCTCTCTCGATCTCTCTCTCTCTCTCTCTCTCTCTCTCCGCAGCACAGAGAGCAGCGATTTACGGCACAATACACAGATAGATATAACCATCATGACATGGCCACCATGTCAATGCCCCACATTCAGCATGGCCACCACATAGGCAGGGGAGGCACGTGTTTTGGAATTTTATCTATTTTTTTTTTTTTTTTTTTGTGACCCAGAACTACGTCAGTCCCATTCTCTGTCTGCTGCGCCACAGCGCCAGGAAACAACAGTGGCCTATTCTGGAACTAACAGACTTTGTCAACAGCAGTTTAAATAACAAAAGGAAACTATTTTTGGAAACATTGTTCAGTCCTGATGGTCCATTTGATCCAATATCAGTTATATCAGGGTCTGTTTTATCAAGGTTCCACTGTACATATAATCATTCAGGGGAAATTCCCAGTCGATTGGACTTCTTCATAGATTGGCCCATTTGAACCTTTTTTTCTTATTATTTTTTTTTTTCAGGGCTGAAGAATTTATCAGACAGCTGCAAGTGGTCCACAATGCTGCTGCTCGAGTTACTACTAGTACCAAGACCACAGTCACAACAGTCCTAAAATATCAACACTCCTATGTGTCAAAAAGTAGGTTTTAAAATCTTACTGTTGGTCTATAAAGCTCTGAATAGTCTTGGACCGAAATATATTGAAGACCTTTTACCTATGAAACTTCCAGACCCTATAGGTCATTGGCTTCATGCTTATAGAGGGTTCCCGGAACTAGACAAAGTGAAGCAGTGTTGTTTGTATGCTCCTCAACTGTGGAAAAAACTTCCTGAACACCTGCGATCTGCTCAAACTGTCACTAATTGGCCTAAAAAAAGTTTGTTCACTATGCTGCTATGCTTTATCCGAAATCAAAAACATTATTCACCATATTACGTTTATTTAGTGATTTTAACTTGATTATCTGTTTTATTATTTGACTGTAGTATTCCTGTTTTAATTTTGCATTTATTCAGCTTTTATGTTGAGATTTCAATTTTTTTGTAAAGCACTATGGATTTGCCTCGTGTTTGAAAGGTACTATACAAATGAACTTGCTTTGCCTTGCCTCTACAATCTCCAGAAGTGACTGCTTATATTACACGACAAAGAAATTCACATGGACACAAGATGAAATACGCCTGAGCAGTTTGGGGGTTCAGTGTCTTGCTCTAGGGATGCTCGACAGTGCTCAGGTAGACTTGTAAACTCTTCAACAGCCACTCAACAAAGTCATTTTTTTATTTGTCTTCTATAGGATTTAATCCTTTGACCACTGATTCTTTGTAGTCAAACGCACTGCAATGTTTACAACTGTGCATGACGTACGGCGAGGCCTCCAGAGGAATAGCCCTGTTGTCTTTGCCTTTGGACTTCTTTAGCAGACTCCCTTTTAATAGTGACTATCATAAACATTGCACTGATGCATATATTGGGGAGACCAAGTAACCACTGAGCACACGCATGTTAAAACACAGACGAGCAAACTCTTCAGGTCAAGACTCAGCTGTCTACTTGCACCTCAAAGACAAACGGCACTTTTTCTGGGGCAAAAATGTGCAGGTTTTCTAAAGAGAAGACAGATTAATAGAAGAGTGAGAGGGGCCATCTACGTGAAGGTTGAGAAATCATCTTTAAACCGAGGAGGTGGCTTACAACACCACATAGCTCCCACACACAATGCTGTCTTTTCGTCCACTCCAAAGAGCCTAAAAAAAATTCTGCTTACAACAATTAAATAAAAAAACACGGCCTCTGTTGGTCTCGAGGCAGCTCCACCACCTTTTTAAGACTGAATGGAATATTAACCAGGAGGTTTCCACCCAATGACGGGTAGAGGCCTCTCTGCAAGACATCTTAATGATCTTAATCATTTTTGCATCCCAAAAGAGTGATAGTTTGGGGAGTGCCTCTAACTTGGAGGATAAATAGTTGGGTTTCCACACCGAAAACCCAGGCTAGTGCTGTCCTACCTAGCCTGTTGCATGAATAGATGAAGCCTGCTTGGATGAGTGGCAAAACGTCTTCTCTGAGAACCAGCATAGTCCAGCTGCGACCTCCCACATTCTAAAAACATGCATGGTAGGTTAATTGAAGACTCAAAACTGTCCCTAGGTGTGAATGGTTGTTTGTTTATATGTTCTCTGCGATTGGCAGTTCAGGGTGTGCACCTCTCATCCGAAGTCAGCAGAGATAGGCGCCAGCACGCCCGTGACCCTGGCGAGGATAAGCGGCTAAGAAAGTGGGTGCATCGATAGATGGATGTCAGCATTAAGCTGCAATACATTATAAGGTTTGGTTGAACATTTTGGTGTTTAAATATATATATATATCGGTCAATATTTATCCCCCATGAATAGCGTGGTTCGCTGTATTCTGGTATTACTTTTGTTAACCCACCTGCATGTCTGTTTTCATCAGCGATGCTCCTGCCTCAACCAGGTAATGGCAGATGGTCCTGTGACACAGTGACGCGGCCCGATGAAGAACTGTTTCACCACTGAAGCAGAACAGAAGCAGCATGAGATCCACAGAACTCTATTGCCTTTGTCTTCGTATCTTGTGTTGATGTCTGTCAAACTGGCTATACAGTGGTACCTCGACTTTGTGTCCCTGAGTGTGCCAACTTCAGAGTTATTCGAGTTATGAGCTGTCGCTTAGTTGAGTTTTTGCTTTGTGTTGTGAGGCAAAATTGGGGTTACAAGCAAGAACTAGATACAGACTAGAGTGATTGCGGTGGGGGCGGGGGAAGGAGACCTACAGTCGCCATTTCTGTTTCAGCCGTTTAGTGAATGAAAGCACTTGCAAGGAGCATGGTGGAGACTCCTGACAACACTCACTGAAAGACCGCCCCTTAAAGCCACGCAACACATAAATGTAGTCCAGTGTGCGAGTTTCAGCTTAATTACACCTTCTTCATTAAAACTGTTTATTTCTGTACATTCTCTTTCATTTTCGTTTTATTATGCTTTTGATATTACATGTACAGTATATTATACAGTGCTACTTTTCTTCATTAAAAAAGCATAACAAAAATGTGTGTGTGCGAGAGCTGGAACAGATTAATGACATTCAGATAAATTTCAATGGTGAAAATGTATTTGATTACGGTGTCACGGTACTACCTTATTTGTTAGTCTGCGGAGGACACGTCTTTGGCCCATTACAAAAGATCTGGGAGTTTTTATTACCAGAACACCTATTTGACACATTTAATAAGAATAAAAGCAAACATGAACTCACTGTATGTGTTCTGTCACATCAATGAGGTTATTTGGAGCTGCAAAATCAAACAGATGGCAAATGAGTGTACATAGTGCAGTCATGTGACTCCACAGGCACATATGACCACATTTACCATTGTCAAGGATGAAGCGGACCATGTCCTTGCTTCCCGTACTGACGGCATGGTGCAGCAAGCTGCAGCCTGATTGGTCAACACATGTGAGGTCACACCCTGTCTGATGCAGTTCCTGCATCTTTTTCCAACCACAGAAAAATATCTATTTAATTTGGCTTTACAATAGAAAACAACAAATTGTGTCAAAATGGTAGTTTAATAGAAGATCATTCCCATGATCAAAGTT
Organism: Phycodurus eques; assembly: GCF_024500275.1. NCBI lineage: Eukaryota > Metazoa > Chordata > Actinopteri > Syngnathiformes > Syngnathidae > Phycodurus > Phycodurus eques. The sequence goes on from NC_084525.1 coordinate 21,466,471, forward strand.
CCCACACACACACACTCACCTTCTTCATATTGATGTTCTTTACACACTGAATCAGCAGCTCTACAATGATAGCAAAGAATTACATTAAAGGAGATTCCAAATCCCGAAGAAATCTGACATTCAGTATCAACAATGTTCGATAAGAGACTTACGATGCATTTTACATAAACAAAATAAAATGACATAATGACCTTACTTTAGGCACTGACACACTTTGCTGACGCTAGTCAAAAAAAAAAAAAAAAAAAACACACACAAGGGTGTGGGGGTCTACTAAAGGAGACTCCAAAAGCATAATTTGTCTAATAAAAATAATATGTCAAAAATGACTGCTACATCGGTACAGGCAACAATTCTCAGTTTGTGTGGTTACAAAGAGAACTAACTCGTGGAATGTGAACACAGAGATAGCTTAATGGGAACAACATTATACAATATCCAACTGTACTACAGTATATCTAATTGAATTCAAAGTAAAAACAAAAATGACAACATAAACACGGTTTTGTGGAAACAAAGTCAGTTTAGCTGAAGCAACTAAGATGAATGTTCATTAGGTTGACCTCAATACTAGCTCTCACCGCCCCTCACTCTAAAAAGCACAGACCTAATCCAGTTATGTGAGGCAGAGACACACAGAGAGAGAGAGAGAGAGAGAGAGAGAGAGAGAGAGAGAGAGAGAGAGAGAGAGAGAGAGAGAGAGAGAGAGAGAGAGAGAAAGTGCGGTGGAGAGAAAGAACTAACATAAAAACTCTTAAAAAGCTTTTGTTGGCTGGAAGGAAAATAAAGATCAACGCGCACACATGCAGTTGCAACCAAAAGAACACATTGGAATTTCCTAGATTTCTCCATGAATTGGTCATCAAATGTGACATAATGTGCATCTAAGTCACAATAATAGAAAATCTGCCTTCTTAATACCACCCAAACTATGATATTTCCATGTTTTATTGGACACAAGTAAACATTCACACTGCAGGGTGGAAAAGGTAAGTGAACCTTTGTGTTTAATTAGTGCTCGAGCCTCCTTTAGCAGCAATAACCTCAACCAAACATTTCCAACAGTCAGGAGCAGGGACGTGCAGGGGGGCTATGGGTGCTCTGGCACCTTCCTCTTTTCCTCTTGATGCCCCAACTGCCCTTTTGTGAATAAATAAATAAACAAATGCATGTTGTTTTGTTTGAAAGCCATTCTGTGGTCTTTCAACGCGAAAATGTTATTTAACTCTGCCCCCAAAAAATGGGTTAAATCCCTATCTAATGTGGTTATACGCATTTCCGAGCTGTTCTGAACACATCACCAATGGCGCGCACACAAGCAGGTACTAATGTACACGATGACTCCGGTCGTGGCAGCAGAACAGCAGAGCTGATCTAATCTTCAACAAACAAGTCATGTAAGTTGAGTCAAACTGTTACATGATAACGTAGACAATTTACAACAAATTAATTGGTACCATAAACGTTAAGGGATCATGTGGATTGTGGAGTGAGTCGGTCATTAGGGTAAAAAGTCCACCGACTGGGAGGCGTCTGACTACGTGGTCTAGCCCTTTCAGATAAAAAAACATTTGGAGCATTTTGCTACATTATGTGTCATAATGACATAAAAAAATGTATAAATAAAAATTCCAAAGCTCGGGTTGATATTACCTAGCCTACATACCTGAGTTGGTGTGCTATTTTAATGAAGAAACAACAACAACAACAAAAAAACGTTCTGTCACTCATTCACTGCCATTCCTCCATGTTGTGCTCACAATTTGTGGTCACTGCTTTGCACATAAATAGGGAGGAAATAAAAGCAGACCACACCGATTTATTTTAGTTTCTTGTTCATTTTTAGTGCCTGGTGAAACTAAAGGAACATTTGTTTGGCCAAATATAATAATGGCAACAAAAATAGCTAAAAAGAGTTTAATTTAAGAGCTGATTTCTATCCGTGCCCCATGATTTTCTTGATAATAAATAAAAATCACTCAGCTATAATCTGTCATGTTCATTGTATTTCTCAGGTAACATAGCTTGAGTGCTACCAGGCATGGAATTGAACAAGAAATTGAAGAAACAAGGGTAGTCTAATATGTTTTAAATGTTTTTTTTTTCTGGACAAAATAGACATAATGCGTGCACAAAATACTAATTCGTGGGTTAAGCTCTCATGAGCAACTTTGACATCTGGGTAAGCAAATGACACGCACCTTCGCTGGAAACCTCAACGCCCGGTGTCCTTAAAGGCAAGTGTCATTTAGTGTGATCTTATCAATGGTCAAATACTTTGTAGTTTATTCCCAGCCTAAAAGAAAATTCTATCTTACTACTGTATCCCCATCCACTGTGTTTAGCCGGCCTCAACATCTGCTTTACCGTTTCCAAAAAAAAGGATCTCTCGATTTGCTGACCAAACTGTCTGGTAAGGAGCTACAAATTTTGCAGGAACTTTGGACAATTACTTGTTACAAAACTTACTGCTGCATCTCACAGCAAGCACCTCAACTTTCTCAATGTGGACTCATTGGAGTGAATTTCACAATCCCTTTGTTATTGTGAGGGATGTGTGAATTGATTTGTGTGCGATAAGACTGTGATAGAGCCTGAGGCTAGTGTAAAATAAATACAACGCACTACAAGCATACTAATACTGTTGTTTTTTTTTTGTTTTTTTTACATTTGAACAAAGAAATTGAAACTCTTCTGTTGGCTTTTTGGTAATGGGTACATTATAATTTATGCATTGCCCTCATTTTTGCTGTAATAAAAGATAATGTAGGATATTCTGTAATTTATTTAAATAATGGAAATATTCCTCAAGACAAATACTGTTTTAAAAGTAGTAATTTCCACAGTATGGAAAGAGAAATGTATCCCCAAAATAATTGGTAATTATAACTCTTTTTATCGTAATTGAATTGAATCGTGATGTGATGAGCCATTCCCACCCGTATAGTAACCTAGTTATAGTTTTCTACTCTCCTGAATACTTTCTTACATTATTTCTTCACCTACTTTCATGTACTTACGTAATATAAGTAAAGCAACAAAGGTAAATGGAGCCCACTGATTTGCCTTCCATGCTTACTTGCCTTTGAGTGCCCTACGAGTTTCCGGAGCATTTCTATACTAACTTATACATTATACACACTCTACTTGTGCTTGGCCAAGAGAGAGAAAGGCTGGTAAGTGCATCAAAGCTACAGTAATAAGCACATAGAAGCGAATAACCGGGTTATTGCGCAAACAACTTTTTACTTCACCTTCTGCACTGCAGCCTTGCACTGGGATGCTCAGTGTGCATGTGCGTGGTTGCGGTTAAACTGATCCTTACAGTGGCTGAAATGTACTAAATCACCATAGCATTGGATTCAAGTCTGTCGTCATCATAAATATGATTTCATCTAATTAGTGTCTTTGGTGACAGGATATATTGACTGTGATTAATGTTGTTTGCTGCGTTTGTATGTGTTCCTTCTGCATGTGGGTATGAGTTGTTTTAAGTTTGCTAATTTCCATTAGCCCATCAACGACATTTCACATTATACGCCAGCATTAAGACGAGCGGACATTTGTTTGAAAAAAAAATCATATAGTTTGGCTAAACATTTTGGTTTAAAAATCCAATGTTGAATTTTATTTTGTTTTAAGTGTCAGCTTTAACATAAATTTCAAATAGGAGTGACAAACTTTTTGATCTGAATTTGAACCTTTTGACCCAGGGGTGCCAATATTTTTTTTAGCACGACTGTATTAGCTATTATATATATTTGTCTAAAAAAAAAACTCTCCCTATCATGGCATTTATCAAATTGATATAATTTTGGTAATCCTAATTAAAATAAAACAGGACAAGTTTAGTCTGATTTCATGTCGGACAGTCAAGAAGTGGGTTGCCAATATAATAATCTACACACACACACACACACACACAAACACACAAACAGTGTATATCTTTCACCTGTCACAGGTGCGTCTGGAACATATAACATAACCCAGGATAAACAGGGGTTCACTGTACAGTAGATCCTTGCTTAAGCATGCACACACGCACACACACACACGTCACATGCTCCATTGAACTATTCCATTTGATACAACCTACCAGACTTTATGGGATCTGTCAGTGTGTGTCAAAAACTAGCAAACATGAGAACGTTGAAAAAGACAATGTGTGCTGAATAGCAATAGTTCAACAGCGGTAGGTCTTTTCATAAACAGAATTAAGTTTACTTAAAATTTCAATTTACTCAGATTGAAAATTAAAATAATTGGGGATTTAGTTGCATACAGTAGATTACAGTAACTCCCTGAAACCATTCAAATATGTCCCCGACTATGATCTGATTAAAGTCTCAGTAAGTTTTCCGATCATCTGGCAATACCTCGAGATAATTTTATCATCACTGCTTTTCTGTTCATAATCTCAGTTTCGTAGAAAGAGTTGAGTATTCAACAAAAAACCTGAGCAGAGCCCTGAAGTATCTCATTATTTGCCACTTAAAATAAACGTTTGCGGGCTAGATAGCAATAATTTAATATGCAAAGTGCTGAGCCAGTTCAGGATGTGTAATCATGCAGGTTTTTTTCCAGATCAAAAAGCTACCAGGATAGCAAACTGTGTGCAAAGTGAGAGAAAACAGCAAGGAAGAGAGGACAGTTTCAACACAAAAGCTGGCTTCTTTCCACAATTTTTTTTAATACGCTCTGTGAGACACAAGCTGTCAAGAGCATGAAGTTGCGTTTCATGTGCAACATAAATGAACCGTAATTGTGTGCGAGTGCATCCAGTACCTTTTTCCACTTCTCCTTCTGCATCACTTGACTTTTGACCCGTTTCACGTCTGGAGAGAGACAATCACATACATATTATGCATGTTTTGTCACAGTTTCAGCTTGTTCCATGTATATTTACAACATCAAAATCAATATGCATTCCTCACAAAGAAAAAAAATGGAAGTTGGACGAAATGAATTGAAAGCTGATGATCAAATCGTAATAAGCAATTAATAATTGTACCTACTGTATATTGCTAAAATTCACTTTATTTTAAGATGAATATTTTAGTGTACACAATGTATTTTAATATACTGTACATTTGTGAGCTGTGTTTTTTAAAAGGTGACATTTAAGCACATTAATTCACATGATAGCAACAGAAAAATCAGTCTATAAGCCTATAGAAACATTTTGTCAGGGAACAGAAGATGCAACTAAACCAATTGAGAGAACCTGCATCATGCAATTTCGAGAGAAAAAAAATGGAATTGGCCAAACTGGTCCAATACTTTTGGAGGGGAGTATATTTGGACGAATATACAGGAACATCTTACTTGGGCTGGTAAGAGAATTTTTTTTTTTAATAAAAAATAGCCTAACTTGGCTAAGTCGACCACAAAAATTAGTCGAGGCAAATATTTCTGCTTTGAAGCAATGAAAATTATTAATAAAAGCATATTTGTACCACCGAAAACCAAAACAACCCTTAATTCTGGCTAATCACAGTTTTTGGTTAATTTTAGCTGATCACACCCAGGCCTGATTACCTCCAGACCCGTGCAATCAATAAATCACTTAAGCAGAATCTGTCCCGACAAAATCAAGTCGCACAAAAGATCTAAAAAAAAAGCTGCAACAAAATGACGCAATCCAAAGAAATTTCAGAATAGTCGAGAAATAAAAAAAATTACATGTATCAGTCTGGAAAAGGTTACAAAAGCCATTTCTAAAGCTTTGGGATTCCAGTGAACCATCGGAAGAATCATTATCCTCACATGAAGAAATCATAGAACAGTGGTGAACCTTCCCAGGAGTGGCCGGCCTACAAATATTACTTAAAATCTGAATAATTCCCAAGACTTTTGGGCGAATATTATACATATGGACTGACGAGATGAAAGTTGAGCTTTTTGGAAGGTGTGTGTCTCATTAGCTCTGGCATACTGTAAATGTAGCAAAGCATTTCCGAAAAAGAACATCATACAAACAGCCAAACATTTTCTAATCCTATCCAACCTAGTCATTCCTTAGGAAAACAAAATCTTCATTTCCCCACCTCCAGCTCTGCTTCCCGTTGTCTCTTCGGTGCCAGTCTCTAAGCTGTACATCATGGCTGGCCTCCCCACTGTCTTGTAAATTTTTGAGCTGAACACTATGTATAGTACGCGTTAATTATTGCTTCTAACACTATATTGTTAATTGTGACTCCTAGCGCCATTTTCAAGTGCTTGTGTAATGTGCTATGTGTAATTGAAATTGGGGACAGTACCGCAGTCTTTAATAATGTCGGACATGTAAAAGTGTTGTACTGTACGGTTTTATCACTCAATATGTGAATTTGAGGCAGGCTCATTGAGTAAATGAATGAAATTAAGAAATATGCACCTGTAAAGGACATGTAGTACATATAATCTATGAATGTTGGCATAATAGAATTCAATATTTTTTTTTCTGTTCATTAAAACAAAACATAACTTCTATGGCAACAGGGGAGCGTTAGGGGGTGGATGTTCACAGTCTGGCCTTGGACGTCTATGGACAAAACATGTGGGCCTCATGATCAAAGTTGCCCACCCCTGCTGTAAACATACAAAATTCTGTTTCATAATGCCAAAGAAAGGGGTGCGACTGGAAAACAGGAGCTATTACGTACAGGTTTGTGTGCTTTTCTTTCTTGCCTCATACTAAAAAGCTGTTTCATCAGGTAGAGGTACTGAAATCGATTAATTCTGAGCACTTTATCCAAAAGTCAAACAGTAAGTGTACTGACCTCCCTATTGTCTTAAACTCATCATTTGTGGTTATAGAGCGCTGGATGCAACCTTTCCTGTAAACCACAAAGCAGTAACAGTATGAGACAAAAGAGTATAAAAAAGGTGAAATAGTTGCAGAGCCATTGTTTATGTAATATTATGCAATTGTTGACTAACCTTCGTAGTTTTCCAGCTTCAGGTAATGAACTCAGTGCTGAGGCAGAGCTGTCATTGTTCATCCTAAAAGACAACGCACAGTGTGCTTGAATGAACCAGGTCCAGAATATAGAAGAAATAACAAGGAGTTCATAACTTTTCTGATCTGGTTCTCAGAGGAGAACCAAGGCTTGTCTTTTCCTTCAGCTATTTTTTCCTAGACAGACCCCATACGATGGCCCACAAGAGAGGAATACATCAAAATTTCCAAAAATCATGAATAACTCAGTAGAATTGAACAGTTGCTCTTTAAAGTCCAAGATTATTTAACAATAAAATGACCGGTCCTTACTAAAAAGTAAATTAACAAATGACTTCTTTAACCAACCATCTAACTACCACGTATCCTGGGCAGGTTGACAGGAGCCTATCCAAGCTGACTTTGGGTGAGAGGCAGGGTACACCCCTGGACTGGTCGCCAGTCAATCACACGGCACATACTGTACAGACAAAAAAATCATTCACACTCACACCCAAGGGCAATTTAGAGCAGTCAATTAATGTTTCTGGGAAGTGGAAGAGAGAGAGAGAGAGAGAGAGAGAGAGAGAGAGTAAAAAATCCATGCAAGCATTGAGTGGGGGCAAAATCCACACAAAAAGGCCTGAGCCAGGTTATGAACCCAGATCCTTTTGTACTGTGAGGCAGAGGTACTACCCACATGCTCACCATACTGCCTGCTCTTTAAACGCGGATTTTTTTATTTTTTTATTACAGCTGCTATACCAATTCAATTATAGCCGCCAGTCATCATCACTTCCATCCTGACTGCTCAATGATGACCATGAAGTAGGCCTGTTCCTTTCTCCTTGGTTCAGCATACATTTTAGCGGTTTGAATCCACAAGTCAGAGCTTGGCTTTGGGCCAAAGTTTATAGCTGTGAATATTGTCAACTGGATGTGCATTACTACAGAGCCCCAGACATGACATGAGACTTTTTTTCTAAATTGTGACCACAATATAGATATAATGTTCAGGAAAAAATACTACTATCCAAATATAATAATTTGTGGCCACAATGTACTACGTTGTGACCACAAAATAGGTTTGTGTGGAATGAACTAATTTGTGGGTTTAATATCATTCCCTAAACGTATGGGCGAGCAAATGGAGGGCACCTTCGATATAAACGGCAATACGCGAAGTCCATAAGGTAAGTGTCGTTTCTTGTTCCTTTCCCGTAAATGGACTGCAATTCCGGGCTTTTCAGAATGCCTTTGTAGCTCATCCCCATCTTAAAACTAAATTCAAACATACTATCCCTGTCCACTATCTTACCTACGGTCTCTGTCTCAACCTTACTGTTTCCAGAGAAGGTGTGCTATATTTGCCTGCCTCACGGTCCTGAATTGAGCGACAGATGCTTTGTGGCCACAAATTTGTGTTTTGTGCGCAAAATTTATTTAATCTATATGGTGGCTACAAATCAGTATATGGTGCACACAAATTAGGGTTGTGTGTGCACATTATATCAATATTGCGGCTACAATTAAATAGAAATTCTCATTTCAGGTCTGTGGCTCTGGACAATACGTATGATAGGCAGGATCTGTACTAGATCAGGTAATTATACCTCCACTTGACCAAAAGCTCTATCAGTATCTGTCTTAGGCGATGTATCTGCTACACCAATTTAAGTACAATTCGGCGCCGCCCCTGTGACAAAAAAATTAAAATCTGTCAAAATTTAGATATGAGGCTTTTCAGATGTCATGCGTGGCTCGACTCCCCTAGCGTCGCCCCGGTCAGGGCTCGTTATTGTCAAACATCACAAACAGATGGACTCAAATGCATGGCACTAGTCACAAAAAGACACTTGAAATCAGTGTCCTTTCTTTACAAAAAGCTGCTCCATGAGAGTATTATCAAGCCAATGACAATAGAACAAACAACAAGAAGTAAAAACTGACAAAAGTAAAAGTCATAATAGTGCTAAACGGTTTAATAGAAGCAACACTTCTGCTCAACCAAACATCTGGAGATCCTGGCCAAATGGCATGAAACTCAAGCACTTAGGTTGGTGTCAGAGTACTTTTGTCGACCATTAGTGAGTCTTCAGATTAAAATGTGAGTCTGCTTATTTTCTTGTTCCTTGCAAAAGGTTCTCACCCAACCCTGAGGTGATTTATTAATTGATTAGAATCGGTTCCACTGAGTACAGTTTTTGCAGTCTCATAAGATGAAAGCAAGCGACAATGTGCAATGTGATGTGGGTAGATCATTAATTTACCAAATGTTCAGTGCCTAAAGACTGCATAAATACATTCATGAACGAGGAAAAGGACACGGCAGCAGACACATTTTTAAGTTGTAAACCAGAAAGGCAACAAATTCAAGCTATAGCTCTAATTAAAAAAAAAAAAAAAAAAAAAGAGATTAAGTCCCAGTACTGTGTGATATTGATAGAACTGTGTTGCAGAGGCTATAAAATAGTATAGTTCAGTAGAGCAGTACCAAGATTCATGTCAGGATTCTCCATAAACTGTATGAACTTGCTGGACAGCAACACTCGAGAGGCGATATTAAGCATCTAACGTTTTTTTGAGGTGGCTGTACAGTCCGGCATCCACTGAATATAGGGTGGGTGGTTCCAATCTGGGCTCCGACTGTCCGCTGTCGAAGTGTTCATGAGCAAGAGACACTGAAACCTAAATTGCTTCCAGGTCGGCATTGTAAATGAGAAGCTGTTGTCAATTGCTTTACCTGGTGAAACAAAGGAAATTACTAAATTATTCCTTTTTATACTGCTATATTTGAAACAAAAGAAACGCGTCTTTATAATTCCACTTGAAAGGGGTTAAACCTCAACTACCTCATTAGCTAGACCACAGGCAATAAGCGGCGTAAACGCTGCACGCCTCTGCAGACAGTGCTGTGGATGCATAACGATTCACTTTTTTGTTTTTATTCACAATTTTTTCATCTCCTCTATTCTTTTTTTCTTAGTTTTTTGGGGGGTTGTATTAACATTTCATTTGATACGCCTAATTAAGTAGAAGGTGAACACAAGTATTCTTCCCCTCCAGAGGTTATTCACATACATTTAAGTGGGATAAGACAAGCAAAGCAACTCTGGTGCGAAAATGGGAGCCAGATGAGCTAGTGTACATTTCTTCAGGCAAATATATTCTTACATTTGACTGCACTGCCTTGAAATCATTCGGCTGCAACTGCATGGGACGAGCCAATTTTGGTGGCTGAAAAGTGGGATGAAAGCAGGCAGTTACTCAAAAAGGCTCCTCAACAGGCATTAAAGGGAAATGTTCAATTATCACTGCATTCAATAATGGGAGGAACATTCCCCGACGCCATTTATAAATAATGATACTGCCTCATTACATTTAATGCATCAGTAGCCTCATACTACGTTCAGTAGACTATGTCAAAAAGTCAAAACTAACATCCTGGGACTTCTTTTCCCTAACATCAACAGTCCAGATTTTCTGACCTGTGGGGGGGTTTGTAAACGTAAACATTTCCACCACAGTGGCAAATTTGAAAAAACAAAACAAAAAAACAACAACATATTTTCACGTGTAGGTGTTTGTCAGAGAGAGAGAGCGAGAAAGAGATACCAGGTGATGGAGAGAAGCTAAGAGAGGCATGTAATTATCGTGGGAGGAATATTGTTCACCTCTGGCCGAGCGTGGGCAAACTGCTACGCTGCTTGTCTGTGTGTTGTGTGTTTGTGTGTGTGTGTGTGTGTGTGCGCGCGTGCATTGAAATACAGTAAGATGATGTGATTCAAGAGCTCTGGCATGCATTTCATTTCTCTCTCCATCAATTTTTCTTTTTTATTCACATTACCATTTCAATCTCCCTCACTCTCTCTCTCTCCCTCTCCCTCTCTCTCTCTCTCTCTCTCTCTCTCTCCCCCCAAAGTGCACAAATGCCTCTCGGACGACTCATCTCTGCACCTCAGCCGCCCACTCGAGCCACTCAGGATTGCAAATCAGACTGCCGACACAAACATGCACACACACTCGCACATGCATTAGCCAATATTTTCAGTTGTTAGGATCACAATATTGTGTTGTCCTGTATGTCAACCTCTCAGATCGTAGCACTTACGGAGCATCCAACCAGTTTGTTAAATTTCAATAATGCTCACACATTTGCAGTGCCCTTGCTTATGGCCCACTGTTTAACACTTTAGCTTGGCAAATTCTAGTTAGGCGAACATTACAGCGTTCAGAAGCTACAAATGGGTCTGTGAACAAACAAAACTTTATTATTATGGTGTATAAGTCAGGTAAGATCAGACTAGAATAGTGATTTGGCAGTGATGGCTACAGTATGTATTTATAACGCACTCACTTATCCTTCAACAGTTCTATTCATTTCTATAGTATTGGTGCTCAACAAGTAGTCCACCTCGACTAGGTACATAAAAGGACCTCTATTGGTAGCTCGTTTCATACCTTGCCTTCTTCAGTGTTTCCCAAACTTTGTTGAGCCAAGACACATTTTACATTTTTTAAAAAATCTCACGACATACCAAACAAAAATGTCACAAAAAATATATCAACTAAAGCAATGATAATTTTATCTAAATTTACTCACAAATGTACTTGGTGTGAGATCTGGGCCTGTTAAACAGAGAACAAAGCTATTATTCTGTTGTATGCCTGACAACTGGAGGATAGTTCTATCTTCTGCCACTATATGACACTGACATTGATAAATGAACAAAATTCAAGCAAGTTAAATTGTATACGACAATGTGGCACATCTTATGATGTCTGACGGTTTAGTGCTTGGGAATCACTGCTCTTACAGATATCATAGTAAATAGCTGACCTGCAGTTATTAGCCATTTTGGAATATTACAACCCCAATTCCAATGAAGTTGGGACGTTGTGTTAAACATAAATAAAAACAGAATACAATAATTTGCAAATCCTGTTCGACCTACATTTAATTGAATACACTACAAAGACAAGCTATTTAATGTTCAAACTGATCAACTTTATTGTTTTTAGCAAATAACCATTAACTTCGAATTTTATGGCTGCAACACATTCCCAAAAAGCTGGGACAGGGTCATGTTTACCACTGCGTTACATCACCTTTTCTTTTAACAACATTCAATAAACGTTTGGGAACTTTAACACAACATCCCAACTTCATTGGAATTGGGGTTGTATATGTGTACTACAGTGTATATGCACACACCATTTATCTCTTAATTGCAAGCCGCGCACACACACACAACACACACACACACACACACACACCAGCCCTATCCTGCTTGGTCCATTGGCACATTTATAACTAGTAATCGCTGTTTGAAAATATTGGAGTGTTTCTGTTTTTATTTTTTATTTTTAAGCGATTATATTCTTTTGGGTGAAACCAGTTTGGGATTTGATGTACAAGAAGAAAATAGCCACAACAAATCCAATCCCACATTTAAAACAAACATGGGGTTTGAGTCTCATGAAGCAATTAATTTAATTACGTGTTTAAAGGAACAGGAAGACCCCCCCCCCCCACTCAATTAATGTTTTTATTAATATAACCTAATCTACTCCAACAAAAACTACAGGAAATAAATAATCAAAACTAAAATCTACTGACTGATGTGCATGTGTCAGTTAATTGTGTGTCTTAGTGCATGCATGTTTCTAAATGTGGTTGATTTTATGTTGAGGCAGGGCAAGCTTAAAACCATGAATGCACACTCAAGCACACACACAGACATTGTAGTTTCATTTAGCTGCTTCTCCCACAGCAAAGGAGAAAATGTAAATAAACACTATTTATGAGTACAGTATACGCCTACACAGAAATAGTGTACACATACACCCAGGCACAGACACAAAAAGAGCTGAGAATTATGCAGGCTTACTTCACACAGGCTTTGCCATCTCACAGGCTCGACAATCCCAACAGCCCCTATTCACTGTGAGCCAGCCAATCTCATCCCACAGCACCTACTACACTATGCTCTCTACATGGATGTCATCACAAAACTAATTTCTGAAGCCTACAATATGCCTCCTCCTAGAAACTTGTGTGTTCAGTATGACTATTTACATTTGCATGAACATTTTCATGCTCCCAAGTATGTTTTACAATACATGGACACAAATATGGGGGCACTTGGCCATTACATCAACAGGAATGAAAAATGTAATAAAGACTGAGTCCTACTTCATCCCAAATGTGTTCGATAAGAGTAACGTCTGGTCGTAATGAGGGCTAGGTAGGTTTTGAGCACTAAACTCATCTATGCAGATGTTTTGGGGATTTTGGTTTTGGTCTTTTTATGGTTGTTTTGGAAAAATAGCTCTTTTTACACCAAAACATCCTTTCAGCTGATTTCGATGAAGGACTCTTTTTCTGTGGAGAAGAATGAAACTCACACAGGGTTGAGCCAGAATTTTCACAATGTCGCTCGATGTGTTCTGTGGTTCATTTGCACATTTCTCAAAACATGTTAACTCTGGGACTAGGGGGAAATAAATAAATAAATATTAAATAAAATAACTCGGCTAAGTCAACTTCAAAAACAGGTTGCCGTAAAATTTGTGCCTCGAAGCTCTGCCGGGACCAAAAAATAAAAAATAATAAAACAATTTAGTGTGTTGTGATGCATGCAACAAACATCTCCAAACACAAATACCCGCTGCCTCCACGTTAACAAGTTTGCCAAATATTAAAGTATGTGCCACTTATCTCGTGCCAACGTGGGTTTTTTTACGGGTATTCTTACTTCTTACCAAATTCAAAAAAAATATACGTTAGGTAAATTGAAGACTAAATTTTCCATAGGTGTGAATGTGAATGTCAATGGTTGTTTGTTGTTGCAAAAACTTTCTAGAAATCTTACTGGCCTAAAACGTTTTTTTTTTTTTTTTTTACTTTACACTTACATATGTAGAATTGTTTTAAATTTCATTTTTTTTTTTCATTCACCATTTTCTAAACTGTCTATCAACTTCTGGTTGCCAGTGTACGTGCTGTCTTCATATAGGCCGTATGAAAGTTGAGTTGGAGACGGAAGCGTGTCCTTACTTGTAAGATGATGACGATAGTGGAGAAAGACAGGAAGCCACAGGGAAGACAAACACATCATCGGGGTTCTGATTTAAACTGCTTTCCCTAAAGATGACCAAAGAAAAGCTTTAGACCAAGCTAAAAAAAACAGCCCACCTTGTCGCAGAGAGCGACAAGTTCAAAATATTACAAACAGCTCTCACTGTCATGCAGTGCAGAAAACACCACTGCAATTAATAAGAGCCTAGGTCAATCCAGTGGGTTAAAGGCAAGTGGAGGTACTGTTCTCTAACCTACCCGTTGTTGGCCACGCTGGATGAAGGATGAACCAGGTCAGGCATAGCAGTTGGAGAAGTGCCGACTGTCATTGTTACAATCAGTTCCGGGTCCAGAATAAAGAGTTCCTCGTGGGAGATTTCTGACACATAGTTGAGATGTTCCTGATGAATCAATAGACATTTAATGCAGGGAAAAACAGCTCCACATGGCAATACATTTAGAAACCAAACCCTCAAGCAATAAACCTACCTGTGCTCTGTCTATCCTGTAAAAACGATCAGCGGTTGTGGCTGTGGAGACAAATACGGACTTTTAAAGTAGAACTTGTTGCAATGACTAGAAATCCAAAGTATTCTCTTGATAGTAAAAGGTCCTTTCGTTGAACTCAAAGGTCGTTCTTCACTAGTGCTGAAATTAAAGATGAAATGGTATGTAGCTATTTGCTTATTATAAGAAACTTAACCTTCGCCCGAGAGAAAGCGCCAACACCAAATGCCACATCTGTCTCATTCCCTTTGCTCTTTTACTAAGATAAATAATCTTCCCTGGGTTTACAGTATGATTCATAAAAATCAGCTGTGTTGGAACCTTACATATCCTCGGAGCTGAAAAAATAGCAGACTTCATAATATAAAACGCACTGAGACAGGTTTTTATTAAAGTGAGGTTTCCTTTTCAATGTATTTATGTTTACGCCATTGGATAACAATGTTACTGAATCTCATTTCATCTCATGTTTTCCAATGTTTCCATCTTGACTGCATCTTTTTTTGGCTCAAATTCCACAAGGATTGTTTGAGCTTGTTACGCATTCCTAATGTGTTCGATACCTAGATGTTTTTTTATTTCCTTCTATTAAGACTCTCACAAATTAGGTTACTGTTCATCATATCCACTGGTAAATGTGATTTAATTATTTTGAGGGATTGAGCTACAGCACAGAATCAGTAATGGAACGTTGATCAATGAAAGTTAAAGATTGCCATGGTTCAGATCTCATGGGTTTTAACCACCCACCCAGTTCCCACTTGTCCTGATTAGGGTCATGGGTACACTCACATGGACCATTTAAGCCTTAATTTTTGGGATATGGAAGGAAACTGCAGAAAACCCACAGAGAAAACGTGCAAACCACTATTTCACAGCCCTGCCAGGTTTTAATCCATCTTCTACACAGCCAGTTTATCCTCATTGGGGTTGCGGGTGAGCTGGATCCCAGCTGACTTCA
The DNA here is from genome assembly GCF_024500275.1 of Phycodurus eques. NCBI lineage: Eukaryota > Metazoa > Chordata > Actinopteri > Syngnathiformes > Syngnathidae > Phycodurus > Phycodurus eques. The sequence continues at coordinate 21,481,939 of NC_084525.1, forward strand.
AGCAAAAGGCGGGGTATACCATGGACTGGTCGCTAGCCAATTACAGGGCACATATAACAACCAACACCCATTCACACTCACATTCACACCTTTAAGGGCAATTTCAAATTTCAATGACCCTAACATGCATGCTTTTGGAATGCGGGAGGAAGCCAGTGCACCCGGAGAAAACCCACACAAGTACGGGGCGAACATGCAAATTCCATCATGCCCCTAGTAAGACATAACTCTAATAATGACTACTTTTACAGAAGTCCAATAGGGCTGACAATGTTTTGCATGCCAACAGTGTTTATCAGCATCACGAGGCACAACTTTCCCAGAAGCCCATGTTGGTAGATAAAGCAAAAGCTGTTAACAAGTGAAAATAATGAACTGTGTGGGCTGTCTCTCGAGCAGCCTTCTGAGCGGCTGAAAGCATGAAACAGAGTAATTTAGGCAAAGTTTAGCTGCAAAGTTCCGTCAGCCTCAAGGCGAGCTTTATAAAAAAAAAAAAATAATTAAAAAAAAAAAAAAAATTAAAATGACTAAATCAGAAATGCCGTTTAAAATCTGTACAGTCATGTTCGATTTTCATAATTTCTTCTTCTGGATAAATTCGGACTGTACTGACAGCCGTTTTGAACAAGTAAGCGTCAGGACAAGTTGATGTTGATTTTCATGCATATATTAAGGTCCTTTTAATTCCTAAAACTATAATTCCTACTCTTAATAAACCATCATTCCTACAATTATTGGAAAAGATTGATGAGTGATGATACTTACAATCAAGGAAACACCACTTTGGGGACAATCGCTGTGAGGAAAGATTCTTCGTATTGTCAGCTTCCTCCTAAACACAAATATCGGTAATATTGTTTAACATTTTTAAATCAGAAAATTAGAGGTTGAAGAATGAGAATGGAAAATGTACTTTGTAGCCATATCTAAACAAACATTTAACAACAGCCTTTTAATAAGATTAAGCCACATAATCAGCATTCTACCAAAATGTATTTATCTAATTCCTTATTCAGTATACCTGTTTTGTCAAAAATAAAACAAAAATGTTTTAATTTAACATTTGCCTATAAACTGTATTTGAAAGAACGCATTTACATAAATAAAAAATAATGTAAACTGTACATAAAATTCACATTTTAAATAACAGTAGTAGTATTCTCAGGATTTCCCTATAGTACATAGAGCATAAGATTTTTATATATGAAAAAATGCTGTAGCAAAGCAAAGCAAATTTATTTATATAGCGCATTTCATACACAAGGTAACTCAATGTGCTTGCATGATTAAAAGGATTTGAAAACAAAGGGGGAAAACAGCTTATAAACATTGAAGACAAATAAAAAATAAAAATAATTAAAACACTGCACAGTGCAAGAAATATTTATAAGTGAAAATGGTCTAAAAAGCATAAGAGCATGTATTTTTAACCTGGGCCTAAATATATTCACACTTGGGGCTGACGTCACATCTGTTGGCAACTCATTCCATTTGTCCACAGTATAGTCATGTAGTGACCACAATTTTAGAACTAAATTTGCATTACTTCTGGTAGATTTAACCAAAACTTAATTAAAATTGTTTCTTTCAACTAAATGCAAGCTCCCTGTAACAGACAAACCTGCAATTTAGCTGATTTCCAGTTCATTGCGATATCTTCCATCTAATTCCCAAGGAACGTTTCCAACTTCGGAAATTTACAGAATTTTGCAACGATAAATGAAACCCACCGACACAAAAACATTATACCAACCACTTCAATGTAATATGATCAGATGTATCAAATACCTTACAAAAATATTATATTCTGTACCAACATTTATGTACAATAACAACAGAAAATATGTTTTAATTAAAGCATGCATTGCTTAGAGTTCTTGTATAGAATACTATTAGCCTATACAGCTATACCTAATGTTTTGAGTAGTGAGTACTGTATATACATACATTAAGTCCAACATTATCATTCTCTAACATTGCTGCCTTCATGCCTGGGTGCTTTGTGCTGATAACAAAGAGACCGCACACCATACATCCGATCAGTAAACAGAACCAATGAGCATCATCAGTCACCAGAGAGTAGGAGATCAAACAGTGCTGCATCTCTTTGGTTGCTATGCAACACAAAAACTTAACTCTCAAGCTGTATTCATATAGCATCAATGATTAAACCAAAATAAAATACAGGACCATACTGAAATTGAAATGCCCGATATTAGAGTAACTAAATGTTGATGTACAAATACACCCCAGATAACTATAATAAAAGATAGAAAACAAATAAAATGTTTTTTTTTTTTAAATGTTATGTCCAGGTTACAGAGAAATAGGAATGGACACCAGCGCTGCTTGATTCCTGTACACAATTGAAGTCGCGCTGGGCCAACAAGCCGTCAAAAGCACAGCGACCGCATTCCCTACTTCACACAAGTCACGGTGACAGAGCATGACAGCAGTGCAGCATCGCAAGAATACCAGAGGCAAGATTCCCCCTGGCCGCCAAGATGAAAGAGAGACAAAAAATAAAAAAGGATAAAGGCAGGCATCAGCGAGAAAGACACAAATGGAGGATTGAGGAGATGAGCTTTCTGCATATACATCCCCTCCAGGTTGATTTAATTCTATAGGAGGTCTTCAGAGAGGCTTGTTTGTATATGTTTGCAGTATGTGAATTATTACATTTCCCCCTAGAGGTTCAACAATTGATCGATTAGTCAACAACTACTCCATTATCAAATTAATCAACAACTATTTTGATAATCGATTAATCGTTTAGATCAGGGGTGTCCAAACTTTTTGCAAAGAGGGCCAGATTTGGTCAGATGAAAATGTATGGGGGCTGACCATTCGGTCTGACATTCCTCTAACCATTACCATTGTAAATTAACATGTAAATATGTAACTATATCACTTTGCTGTCTGCAACTAGGTTGATATTGCAAATGAGAATCTGTTTTCAATTGCATTATCAGGATAGTTAAAGGTTAAAATAATAATACATTAAATACAAATGAACTATTTTATGAAAGTTGACTGAAATTTTTGAGAAACATGTATTTATTGATTTTGTTTTAGCAAATCACATCCCAGTGCATTTTGACAAAGAATAGTATAGTGACTATTTGACAAAACTGTGGTTTTATCATCAAAAAAAAATTTATTCACTGAGACTTGTAGCTCGCCTTTGTAGAATTTTCATTTGAGTCACAGGCGATTGTGAAAAAATGCTGCTGTGCTATCAAAACAGCTTCCAGTGGCTTCAGTTTTTCGGCACGTTTGTTCGCCGTTAGCATGTTTCGTCTGGTAGTACCTCTTAATATTAAATTCTTTGAAAACAGCCACAGTCTCTTGGCAAATTAGGCAGACACAGTTGTTTCGTATGTCAGTGAAAAAATCCACTTGTCCTGGACACGGCGGCCCTCGTTGTCAACTTTCCTCTTTTTAGATTCAGGTGCCATTTTAGAAATGGGCTAAAAACATACCACAGGTCACGCGACGAGAGTGCGGCCACAGGTCTACTGCCACCCTCTGTTGAAATATAAAATGGCTTTTTTTTTTTTTTTTTTTTTTTGTATGTGTGCATTGTTTACTGTGGTAAACTGTGCTGGCGGGCCACATATTGATTTTATGACATGAAGCTTCGGGCCGGAGGAAATTTCGACTTGGGCCGGATTTGGCCCGCGGGCCGGACTTTGGGCATGCCTGGTGTAGAGACATAAACCTGAAATTTAAGATTTCTTTAGTCCTCCACGAAGGCAAACAGATTATTTTAGCGTTTAATCAAAATAAGACATTTGCAAACATCTGCTTTTACTTTGGAAAACAATGATCAACATTTGTGCCTAGTTTCTGATGTTAGACCATACATCAGAAACTAGGGTCTTCAATTAACCTACCATGCATGTTTTTGGCATAGCAAATATTGATAAGATAAGGCACTGAGGATCCAGGTGAGGAAAGACAATCTGTGGGAGTCATCCACACAGAGAGGTCTCTCTGCAGTTCCAGACTGACCTATCGGTGAAGGGTCGGTTTGGAACTGCATAGAGGCCATGGTTGGACATTGTGGAACCTCGGTTGTGGAACCCAAAAACAAAAGACTCGGCTGGGCTGGCCAGTCAGGGACTGTAAAAATGCAACAAGCACTACCTAATTAGGGGACTAAAATAATTAGAAATGTTAATCCAGATGGAGGAGGAAGACATTTTCATTGTAGATTTTTTTGTTTCACTGAGAGAAGAAACAAAACCAACCATGCCATTGCCTGTAACAGGGAAATAAATAACTGATCTATGTGATTCCAGACCATATACTGCATTTCATCAATCCAGCTAATATGAAGGATAAACTGCCAATAAATGTTTTAATATTGAATAAAACTATCAGCATAAAATCAACTACAGGGCATTTAACACTCAAATATCCAACAAAAAGTGTTTTCTTGTTTCTTGTAGATGAGATGACAGTAAGTAATTGCAACACTTCTTTCTTACTTTCTTTCATTTCTCGTGAATGTCCAGTAAATTTGGTCGGCAGAAAAGAAATGAAAATGATGAAATTGGCTCTCTCTACTCCAAATGGGATGTAAGTAGCAAGAATACGATGAATAGAAACAGGAGGACTAACACTTTTTGTAACAGGAGTAGATGAACTAACAACTGGACGAATACTTGAATTTTCAGGCCAATTGTTTAACTATGCACAGTGCAGAGCCAAACAAAATGCATCTGTACCAGGAGGATTATTTGATCCACAGATGTACCGCGATGAAATAGGACAACCCAGAGGGATCCTTGACAAATTTAAGGCACTAAACCAAATTGCTTCAGGGTCCGAATCCACTTTATTCTTGTGGTCAACAAAAAATACAAACATTGACTGAATAAACTGCATCTATTATAATCAAAACTAATAAACTATACTAGGGATGACATCGGAAGCAGAGCTGACAGACAAGGCTCACTGCAATTCCCCGAGAAGTTGTAAAAAAAATAAAATAATAAAAATAAAAAAGTGTAAATGTTGAAAGATACCATCACTCTGAGAACTGAGTCGCGTGAGTATAACGAAGCCTTAAGAGTGGCCAATCCATTTGAACATATACAATACAATGCAAATAAGCCCTCTAGGAGCAATGAGCAGTATAGAGATGACTTCAGAGCTATATAATTGGACAACTTAAATTGCTGCCACACATTCTTTTAAGGTCATTATCTTGCCTGTAAAGTCATATCTTACTCATCCTAACAAGCGACACAATTTTTCTTTGACTGAGTTCCAATCCCTTGAGCTATGACACTTTTACTAAGCGCCATTAAAGTAAGATAATAATACAATAATAAGAATACAAGAGACATACAGTAGGTAAAGTGAAAAGACGCTTTTTTTTTTTTTTTTACAAAATGAGCATGTATTTTGGAGAAATTGATGTTATGATGCAAAGCAGTAAAATGCATCTTCCTAATAGTTTATATATTCATGTCATATACCAGTCTTTCTCATTTGTACAGGAAACAAGCTCCAAGTGTACCCCGAATATTGTCGTTATAGTTTCTGGTAGACTAATGGACAATTCCGAGTGCAGGTTTAAAAAAATAAAATATACGATAAAACATATGTACCAATAGTCTTCCTCACTTTTGCTTTGTCTTTCAGACAATTTTGTCTTAACGAGTCCCTAGAACTATGAAAAAAGCATGACAACAGAAGTTACAGCACTTTCCTTGATTGGAATCATAACTTGGACTAAATGTTAGGGCCATATTTTATTTGTGAAACAATGTGTACTTTTTGTGTTGTGCAATGCAACCCCATGGGTGCAGAACATTTTCAGATTTTGTGTGGGAGTGTTTGTTGTGTGCACTGGCATTTGATGTGTGCTTTTAAAGAATATCAAACAGGATATGAGAAAGGAAGCAAATGGTGATCTCTTGGCAGAAACCTTCAGCAGTCAACCACTCATTTGCCAGCTATCAGAACTGTTACCGTGCGTAACCTTTTCATGAGATTAACCTCTGGATTAAGAGGTTTTACTTATGCAAATGGTTCATTATTAGAATAGAGAAGAAACCAAACAAGCTTGAAGAAGTGCAGCACTATTCTACTTTGTAATTGCAGATCTATCTCAATTGGTGCGATACTGGTTAGTTAACCTCTGAAAGGCACATCCAAAGCTGATGGTGAAAATCACTGTAATGAGAACATGTAGCGAGTGAAAGTTAATTAGCAGGCTCGATGCATAGCTCCTCTTACCATTTATGGATCGGAATTCTTTTTTTTGCAAATGTGTGGACATATTCTCCCTTTCGTTGAAATAGAAGTCCAGGAACAAAATTAATTAACTTACCCAGAGACAAAGCAAGCACATACTGTATACACTCTAGGGGTTGTGAGAAGCATAGGGATGATCAAAACCTGGGGGGTTGAACTTCAATTGTGCATGAAGTCATGTGAGAACAGCAAATCTTGTAAGATGTTAGCATATCTCTTGAGAATTTTGCTCAGTACGCATCTGAAGGATTAATTCCACAAATGTGTTTTGTTTTTCTACATAGTTTTGCTGTGATACCAGTGATAGCAAAGGGAAAAAAAAGTGATGACCTTGGAATCGGAAAAGGAAATACTGTAACAGTGTTCCCTCGCTATATCTCAGTCTACCTATTGCAGATTGAGTGCATTCAAAATATATATTTTTTAATATTTATATCACGCATAACTCAAAATATCATGGCATTTTGAGTGTATGCTGTAATTATTTAATGGTAAAATAAATGCTTCCTAGCCTTAAACATTAAAACTGAAAAAGAAAAATTCATTAAAACACATATTGCAAGGAATAAAATGCACATAGTGTACAGTAATACAGTGCATTACTCTATGTTCAAGAGTTTAAAAAGTACTTAATCAGAATCAGAATCATCTTTATTTGCCAAGTACGTCCAAAAAACACAATGAATTTGTCTCTGGTAGTTGGAGCAAACTGACTTATTGTTTGGTTTGCCCACCCATAAAGTTTGAAATTTAAAAGCCAAGAAACACTTTTGTTGTCTACATATTTCTGGGAAAATATACATAATAACTACCCCCATACCATGTTTCTCAGCCATTGACTTGACAGATAGAATAGCCTAAGCTTGTTTTTGTTTGGGTTATCATGATGCTCTTCGGGCCACCATGAAGGAGAAAAAGATGAGACAGAATGTGATCCATACCATCTAATAGCTCTAAGCCAGAGTAACCAGTGCAGCATACTCTGAATGTACCACGACAGAGTGGTTCCACAACTCAGTAGGAGTCTAACAGGGTTGCCTCATTTCATTACACCTATTATTAACATTATCCTGGAAGGATTATGCAAGTAAATCTCTAATGTGCTGATGATCTCCGACTTGCCCACCTGGCTAACCATCTTGAAAAAACCTCCACAAAGTATGGAATGGAAATCAACGGCCAGAAAAGCAAAATCACAAAAAAATAATAATGGTGTCAGTCGAATAGACTTCTCAATTACTACATTCTCCAGCATCCCACAACCAACCTGAAGCCCCACACATCTCAAAGAGGAGTTGACAGAGGAAAAGTCCTGGAGAAATGGAAGAGTAAAAAGACAGAATACAAATGAGCCCAGACATTTAATAAAAATTATATATATATATATATATATTTTTTTAAACTCTGTCTTCAACATGTCACTGCTGATTCAGTCACTCCGAGAAATGATTTTCCTAACTCAGATCAACTCAACCCACTTGGTCTTACCTCTTGTAAAAGCTGGATCTGTTCTCTGCACGTCTCTAAATCGCTGTCTCCATGAACCACTATAAGTCCCAGTGGAATAGCTGGGGACACACAAAACAGTTACTTACCAGCACTTGTTAAAGGTAGGTAGAAAGAATGTACAAAGTCTACCCATCCCTGTTCAAATTCCAAGATTTTGTGATATAAAGTAAAAAATGAGAACAAGACAATTTCGAAACGTTTTCAACCCATAATGTGACCCATAACCTGTACAACTCAACTGGGAAAAATTTATCTTTTCAAGGGGGGGGGTTAAAAACAAACTAGTGTGCACACCTCTTATAACTCATGTTAAACGGGAGTCAGTACACACCTGCCACCGTTCAAAGTCCCTCTGATTAACCCTAAATAAAAATAAGATGTTCCTGACAATCTTGTAGTCAGAGCTTACAGTGCAAGCCGCAGTCCAGAGAGAGCTTGCAGAGCATCAGAGGGATCTCACTGTACAAAGGTGTTAGTCAGGAGAAGAGTACAAAAGAATTTCAAAAGCACAGTGGAGACAGTAGTCATCATCATCAACATTCTCCTCCTCAAGTGGAGAAAATATGGCACGTGAAATTGTCAAGAACTGCCTGTGCCTCCAAAATTGATGAAAAAACTTAGTAGATGTGACAGCAATCTCCCGTCTTTATCATATGTCCGAGCTATGGGTTGGGTGGTAAGATGACGGCCTTGTCTTACAAATAAAAAAAAAAAACAACAACATTTGGAAGTCCCCTAACCCAAACGCATGCAGGAAATGTGTTATGGACCCATGAAACCAAGGTTTAACATTTTGCCGCAAACAAAACACTACTCATCACCAAAAGAGCACCTTCAGACATACAAACACCAAAGGCAAGAAAAAGGTGACCAGAAAAAATGTTAAATACAAAAAATATATATGTGGGGGCCTGGGGATTCCCCCCGGACCACCGCAGAGAGTTTTTTTTTTTAGTTTTTAAAAAATTATTTTAACATAAATTCAGCAATCTAGAAGATTCTGAAGAGTACAATAAGGAAAAAAAAATATTGATGTGATGTGTGTGATTGAGGTGGATGTACAAATTTAAGATTAAAATAACATTTAGCTAATTTCTTTGCTTTTCTTGTTCTTGTCTCCAACTTGAGCCAGGCCCGTCTCCACCTGCACCTGATGCCACAAGTTGTGCCACATCAATAGCATCCTTCTCTTTAAGCACTCTCATTTCTGAAAAGAACTGACGAAAATCATTGTCTGTTTCACTTCATTTTTCACTATTACTAAATTCAAAAGCTAATCCCAAATGCATGCTCCAGGAAAATATTAAACAACATTTTTCAGTTATTACTGGCCATTTCTGAATTAGAAGTTAGTTCATTCTGTGTTGTGACATAATCCTTAGCATCACGCCGTCGCGTAATACATTTAACATTAACATCCGTAAACTAATTAGATAATTATAAGCGTTTTCCTTAATTATTACAAGATGTACTAGCGGATCAACTCTTGTCACCGATGTTACGTGTGCTTCGCGGTTCCGCTGGGACCACAACCAGGGCCACGACCCGCAGCACCTCAACGCGAAAATACAAAAGACCAGTGCAACAAATACGACACTGGCTGATCTGATGAGCAAAAATGTTGCTTAAACGTAAGAGTAGCAATAGAAGATGTCCGCTCCAGAGGTGGGTAGAGTAGCCAAACATTGTCCTCAAATAAGAGTAGTGTTACTTGTCAATAATATGATTCAAGTAAAAGTAGAAAGTAGTCCTCCAAATAATTACTTGAGTAAAAAGTACAAAGCGAAATTATTACTCAAGTACTGAGTAAATAGAGTAAGTTCTGATTTTTTTCTTTTTTTTAACCACAGCATGAACATCAATTAAAAAAAAATTACAAAATAAAACATGAATGTGCAAATTCTGATGTTGGTGTGTATGTATATGCACAGTGAAAACTACCCAAAAAACATCTGCAATTTACTGCAGGGTGTTTTCTCAAGTTATAAGTGAGCTGAAATATCCACGTTTGGGCAGACAGTGCCAGACAAATACTACAATACATGAAAGCTGTTGTTTTTGTTTGTCGAACTGTAAAGAAGAGTAGCGCACCATTGCCGTCATGGTAACGACGACCTTCCCAACATGGCCGCCACGGACGCAGGACGATCAGCGGGGCAGGCTTATCTACGACAACCCCAATTCCAATAAAGTTGGGACATTGTGTTAAATATAAATAAAAACAGAATACAATGATTTGCAAATCATGTTCAACCTATATTTAATTGAATACACGACAAAGACAAGATATTTAATGTTCAAACTGATAAACTTTCTTGTTTTTAACAAATAATCATTAACTTAGAATTTTATGGCTGCAACACATTCCAAAAAAGCTGGGACAAGGTCATGTTTACCACTGTGTTACATCACCTTTTTTTTTTTTAAAACAACATTCAATAAACGCTTGGGAACTGAGGACACTAATTGTTGAAGCTTTGTAGGTGGAATTCTTTCCCATTCTTGCTTGATATACAGTTTCAGCTCTTCAACAGTCCAGGGTCTCCATTGTCGTATTTTATGCTTCATAATGCGCCACACATTTTCAATGGGCGAAAGGTCTGGACTGCAGGCAGCCCAGTCTAGTACCCGCACTCTTTTACTACGAAGCCACGCTGTTGTAACACGTGCAGAATGTGGTTTGGCATTGTCTTGCTGAAATAAGCAGGGGCGTCCATGAAAAAGACGTTGCTTGGATGGCAGCATATATTTCTCCAAAACATGTATGTACCTTTCAGCATTAATGGTGCCTTCACAGATGTGTAGGTTACCCATGCCATTGGCACTAACACAGCCCCATACCATCTCAGATGCTGGCTTTTGAATTTTGCGTCTGTAACAGTCCGGATGGTTCTTTTCCTCTTTGGCCCGGAGGACACGACGTCCACAATTTTCCAAAACAATTTGAAATGTGGACTCGTCGAACCACAGAAGACTTTTCCACTTTGCATCAGTCCATCTTAGATGAGCTCGGGCCCAGAGAAGCCGGCTGCGTTTCTGGGTGTTGTTGATAAATGGCTTTTGCTTTGCATAGTAGAGTTTCAAGTTGCACTTACGGATGTACCGGTGCACTGTACTTACTGACATTGGTTTTCTGAAGTCTTCCTGAGCCCATGTGTGGATATCCTTTACACATTGATATCGGTTTTTGATGCAGTGCCGCCTGAGGGATCGAAGGTCACGGGCATTCAACGTTGGTTTTTGGCCTTGCCACTTACATTACATATTCGCTGAACCTTTTGATGATATTATGGACCATAGATGATGAAATCCCTAAATTCCTTGCAATTGTACGTTGAGGAACATTGTCCTTAAACTGTTCGACTATTTTCTCACACACTTGTTCATAAAGAGGTGAACCTCGCCCAATCCTTGCTTGTGAATGACTGAGCAATTCAGGGAAGCTCCTTTTCTACCCAATCATGGCACCCAACTATTCCCAATTAGCCTGTTCACCTGTGGGATGTTCCAAACAGGTGTTTGATGAGCATTCCTCAACTTTCTCAGTTTTTTTTGCCACCTGTCCCAGCCTTTTTGGAACGTGTTGCAGCCATAAAATTCTAAGTTAATGATTATTTGCTAAAAGCAATCAAGTTTATCAGTTTGAACATTAAATATCTTGTCTTTGTAGTGTATTCAATTAAATATAGGTTGAACATGATTTGCAAATCTTCCCATGGGCTAACCACCTGTGGGAGGGGCCATAGCTGTCGGGTGCAGTGTGAGCTGGGCGGTGGCCGAAGGCGGGGACCTTGGTGATCCGATCCCAGCTACAGAAGCTGGCTCTAGGGATGTGGAATGTCACCTCTCTTTCAGAAAATAAATTGTTTATGTGAAACCCTTTCAGACTCTCTTCTAATTAATTAATTAAACTTGACTTGATAACGTTTGTTGCGATTTGCCACTATATGAACAAAAGTGACTGGACTGACACCAAGTGTACTTTTCATCATTGGCCTTGTTGACTCCACTCTAAATGCATGTTTGTGACAGCAAAGATTTTGGTCTAATCAATCCAAAAATCTTTGTTCCAGTTTTGAGACTTATCTCTATGCTGTTTCGCATCATGAAATTCGGCCACAAGCATTTGTGCCTTTGGCGTAGTGATGGCTTTCTTCTGGTGACTTGACCATGCAGCCCATTATTCTTCAAGTGCCTCCTTATTGTGCACCTTAAAAAAGCCACAACACTTTATTTCATAAGTGTAGATGATGATGATATAAATCCACAGTATAATTTTTTTAATTTTTTTACTACATTCAGACTGCAGACAGAAATGTTGGATTTGTATGATGAAAAAAGTCACATTCAAAATCAGAAAAAATTCATTCATATGGTGCTTCAATTTTTACGCATATTCTTCACCATAGATTAGTTTTAGGGCACTATGCTCCACACACAAATTATTTGCAAATCACAGAAACAATGCGCCCAATGTTAAAATGTTTGTAATGTCACGCCTACACCACCTTGTGTCAGCACACAGAACTGCATGTAGAGTAAAATGAGAATAATGAAAAAGTAGACTGGCAGGTTGCATGCAAAGCCAATTATTCATTTTTCATCTGGGCACACTCGACAAAGGCAAGAGTGGCTTGGATGGAGACACAAATGAAAATGGTGTTGTTGACTTTCAGGTCACAGCGCCGCTCTCTAGTAATCACCAGGCAGTTTTAGTCCCAATTCAAACCTGAAGATGAAATGCTTTTCATCATTTAGTCCGCAATCACCACCACCCACCCTGCCTCACCATCCTCAGAGCGTCAACATAGCAACAACCTGCGATTCTTGTTTCATTCGTCAGCCACAGTGCAATACAGTGCTTCAGAAATATATTCACCACCACTAACATAAAATTTGATCTAGGCTGGTCCACCAATATTGTAGAACAGCGGTTCCCCCATTACCACGCCGCAAAGAGAGACTCAAGAAAAAAAAATTTTTGGGTCATCACAGTCTGAAATTTTCTTTTTTATGACTCTACACACGTCAAAGCGCTCATCTCGGTCATGTGATATATACAGTGCATACACACACACACACACACATGCACACAATAAATGAGTAAACAACAACTTTGGAGGGCTTATTCCGAAAGGGCAAAAAGCTAAATGAGCCTAAAGAAGAACCTACGACTTCCAAGATAAAGAAAGCTGCATTTAACAAACCATATCAGCAGTCCTACTTAAGTATTAATCTAAGGAGGTGATTCTCATGCACCAAGACCGCTCTGCGTAAAATACGTAGTATGTGGTGACAGGCTTTGCTGCTGCTTCGTCACATGGAAACCAAGCAACCGGTATTAAAAGACAAGCCTGAATTAAAATCAAGGCAGAATATCCAGAGTTTGACCCAAAAAAAAAGCACTGAATCTGAACACTGAAAAGCACAGGTATCACTGTCTCCCATTACCACAAGATGTGATCAGCTTGTGGAATAGAAAGAAAGCCAGGTCTCCCAATAAATACAATTACAGTATATTCTGCTTGATGTTGAGCTGGATTTTTAATATTTTCTATTTATTTGTTTCTGTGCTGGTCTGTCAAAATATTCCTTTTTGTGAAATAGTCCGTGCCGCAAAAAAGGTTGGGAACCGCCAGTGTAGAGGACAACAGTAGGAGATGATATATAATAAGTACTTTGCTTTATTTCGTACCATTTAGGTGGAGACTCCCTCCCAGCTGCAGTCAGAGCTGAAAATATTCACCCCTCACTAGTCGAGGCAGCACTGCATCACCAAGCCACCCAATGGCACGTTTCAATTTTGTATGCGGAGCCGTGTATTTGCTCCTGTCCATGCAGCGGACACATGGCCAAACAAAAATCGCCACCACTTTGACAACAGACGATACCAAACAATTAAATAAGGGCAACAATGTTACCTAACGGTAATTTATGCTTCCAAAATTTCAGCTGTGCTTAATTTTTGGCTTTGACCTGATAGTGTTCCCTTGTAGTCTATCCATCACGTTGAAAGGGGTGGATCTTCACCCAGCCCATCCAAAATAGCTCACAGAAACAGTTTAAGAAATAGGCAGATTAAAAAAATCTTTACTTGGTTGTGGAATTTCATTTCAATTTGATGAATAGGCAGGCACGCCAGAGACCTAACTACAGTATTTGTATACAAGCAATTAGGTAATTTTCCATAATGGCTCCATTAATATTAGCATCTGTTCTCTTCTTTTTTCTCCGAGTACACCGGTTTCCTCCCACATTCCAAAAACATGCATGGTAGATTGATTGAAGACTAAATTCTCCCAATGTGTGGTTGTGAGTGTGAATGGTCGGTTGTCTATATGTGATGTGCGATTGGCTGGCGACCAGTTTAGGGTGTACCCCGGCCCTCGCCCAGAGTCGGCTGGGATAGACACCAGCATGCCCGCGACCCTTGATGATATGCGGTACAGAAAATGGATAAATGGATGGTTACTTCTGCTTTGTCGTTGCTTGCTGTGAAGACATCTACTATAGTTATGTACCTGCAATTTGATTGTGTGTGCACATGAATTGTTTCAGCTGTTCAGTAAACACAGTAATATCATGTACAAGTCACTTAAAAATAGAGTGGATATGAAAAGTAATTGAAAATATTTTTGTAATAATTTGATGAGATGTACCGTAATTTGTCGTGTATAATGCGCACCCATGGATAATACGCACCTCCAAAATTGACCTCAAAATTCTGGAAAACCCTTCAACCTATGTATAAAGCATTTTTACAATGCATGATTTTGCTTCTACGCATAAGATCAAAACATGAACTACTATCTGAATTTTGTCAGTTTTTTCAAATAATTATTGTGAAGCACTTTATTTGAACACGTAATACTTTCTTTTTATTTACTTGCTCTTATTTTGACATTCACAGCCCTACTTTTTAGTTAATAAGAAAACACATAGTTGTGCTCATATGTTTGATTACCCAGGCAGAATTTGTAAGATGGGTACAATTCTTTAAAGAAAACATGACGGGCCAGGCGAAACACATTTAATTTTATTTGAATGGGATTCAAATTAAACTGTCAAGCAATTCAGAAAAGCATTATCATGAACAAAACATAACCATAAAGAAATGATGATGGTTGTTGTTCAGTCATCATGCGCATTAAAAAAAAAACAAAAAAAAAACAACAGTATTTCCCAAATTCTGCCTGGGTATGTAAACTTATAAGCACAATTGTATATATATATGCAGTCATATGTACCCCTGTTATATTGGAATGAAAGTGTAGGCTACACCTTTTTCATTACCTCTAGGTGGGGGTGGCATACTAGAATGAAAGTGCACAACATTTTCATAACCTGTAGGTGGCAGTGGCATACTAGAATGAAAGTGTACAACTTTTTTCATAACATCTAGATGTGCGGCGTACATTTATAAAATGTGAAAGTGTTTTTCATTTTCCCCTATACCTATGTATAATGTGCACTATTGACTTGACAATTTTTTGGGGGGGGAAATATGCATTATACACGATAAATTACATAACTAACTAATGTTAGGAAAAGCCTACTAGAACATCTGAACTTTCTTTGGGGCTAATCAGAGGCACTTTAAAAGCAGCAGCGATGTTATATGGATTTTGATCGTGATTGCTTAATACTGAACATAGCCACATCCTCAGTTATAAGTGGGTGTGCACACTTGTGCAACCTCATTATGTTAGTTTATTTTTACTTCCCCTCTCGAAAGAGATTTCGTTTTTTCAATTGACTGGTACAGGTTATAGATCAAAATGGTGGAAATAGTTTTGAAAGGATTTGTCTTGGTCTAATTTTTTTGAAACCACAAAAACCTGGCATTTGAACAGGGGTGTGTTGACTTGTAAATAGCATGCAATGCCAGTGATTGGAGGGACTGTATTAGTGTGTGTTTCCTTACACGCTTGTCGCAATTTGTCCTTGTCATAGTGTAGAGCGTTATAGTCACTCATGCTGATTCTGTTGACACGAAGCCTCAGTCTCTCTGGAACCGGCTGTTGGCTGAGATAGAAACAGCACCATACTCATTTAAATGAAAGCGATTATATATTATGATTGCTTCAGAAATTGCTGAAAAAGTAGGCTTGCCCATTTAAAAGTATACAGTGCATGACTCACTCATTGAGGTGTGGCAACGATGTCCGCCGTTTGGTTTTCTGGACCATGTTGACCTGGTTTCTGAGGCTGATGTTGATGACGGAGGGGGCAAGTCTACATGGTTCCCCATCCACCTGAATATGAAAAGTCCAACTGTGAGTATAAGTCCATCCAGCCATCCATTTTCCGTACCACTTATCCTCACTAGGGGCACAGGCGTGCGAAGCCTATCCCAACTGACTCTGAGCGAGAGGCGGGGTACACCATGTTGCATGTTTTTGGGATTTGGGAGGAAACCGGAGTTCCCGGGAAAAAAAACACACAGGTACAAGGAAAACACTCAAACTCCACACAGGGGAGGCTGGACTTGAACCCGGGTCATCAGAACTGTGAGGCTGGTGTGCTAGCCACTCGTGCACCCTGCCGCCCTTTTGAATGGTAGTAAGGGAGATATTATTGTTTTTTTGTTATTTTTTTCTATGTTCACACTGCAGAGAAAGATGCACAACTCAAATTTTTATGTCGTCGTTCACATTACAAAAACAATGAGACTCCTACAGTGAACGGAATGCGTCCAGAAAGTGACAAGCATGTGCACAAAACAGAAAGTCTCGTCGCGTATGCGCACAAACACGAAGCAGCGTGTGTTTCCGTAAGTAAATACGGACCCGCACGTAGGTCTCGTTATAACGCATTTGCACAATTTCAAGGTTTTTACACTTGAACTGACCATTCACCCTATAGTTATCAGTTCCAAACCATCTTGTTTTCGCCACTGACTGTTTTCTGCACAGTCATCTGCCATTGCTTGTGGCACGTCTGTTTTGTCGAACAACTGTGATGGTCATATGGGTCGGATGAGCAAAAACAGGTAAAAAGCCCTTCCTTCCAGCATGGCGGAACCTTATAGCAGGTGTGCGGAACAAAGCACCTGTAGCATGTTTAAACGTCTACAATGTCTTTTGTTTAATACATGATGTCACCACAAAGCCATCAAGCCGATGTCTATGGTTTTACATATATAATATCATATTTTTTAAATATCGGATATACATGTATTTAACTTTTGTCCGAAGACACCAGCCATAAAGAAAATAAACTTTTAGCAATTTCGGCTTCAAACCATTATGTCATCAACCCGTAGTTATAGATACAAAGCATAAACATGAAGTCCACTGACCTGTTAACCGGTTTTCGGTCACGTGACGTTCGACATATAGCGGATTTACAGGCTAACAAATAGCAATAGGTGTCACAGTGTTAGAGCCATTTAAGCAACAGATTTTCTAACACAAACGGTGGAGCAACACAGGTAGATATATATATATATATATATTATTATTATATTATTATTATATTATATAATATAGACGGGCATAAACACTTCTTAATCTTTTGTGAAAAATGACTAATATTACTGCAGCTTACGCTTCTTTCTGTCTTTGTCTGTATTCTACTGCCCCCAGGTGGCCAAGGAATGCACACCAGATGCACAGAATTGAAACAAAAATTGTGGGAAAAACTGTTAAATTATTTACATTTAATTATGCCATGACTGTTTTGGCCAGCACGGTGAACGACTGGTGAGCACATCTGCCTCACAGTTCTGGGAACTGGGAATCTCGGCCCCGCCTGTGTGGAGTTTGCATGTTCTCTCTGTGTCTGGGTGCGTTTTCTCCAGGCACTCCGGTTTCCTCCAACATCCCAAAAACATGCGTGGTAAGTTGATTGAAGACTCTAAATTGCCCGTAGGTGTGAATGTGAGTGCGACTGGTTGTTTGTTT
This sequence comes from Phycodurus eques, assembly GCF_024500275.1. NCBI lineage: Eukaryota > Metazoa > Chordata > Actinopteri > Syngnathiformes > Syngnathidae > Phycodurus > Phycodurus eques. The sequence continues at coordinate 21,499,623 of NC_084525.1, forward strand.
CTATGTGCCCTGCGATTGGCTGGCGACCGGTTCAGGGTATACCCTGCCTCCCGCCCGAAGATAACTGGGATAGGCTCCAGTGGCCTGCGACCCTCGTGAGGATAAGCGGTAAAGAAAATGGATGGATGGATGACTGTTTTATCAAGTATAATATTATAGTGATATTTTTCTCATTAAAAACACATTACGAACATTTTTGTTGGTTGTTTTTGGGAGTTTGGATAACAATGGCATTTCCATTCATTTCAGTGGGGAAAGATGATACAAATGTTCTGAGTTAAAAGCATGGTTGCGGAATGAATTAAATTTGTATCTCAAGGCACCACTGTATATACAATGGTGTTTTGTACATCTACACTAAAGATCTGAGAGGCTTGTAATATTGGGTGACTTTTGATTGGTCAAAAATGTAAAAGATTTTGGTTTTACTGCATATAAGATGGTTTAACCAAACCCTAAATATTGTGTATGGTTGTGTGTGCCCTCCGATAGGCTGGTGCCCTCCGATAGGCTGGTGCCCTCCGATAGGCTTCAGGGTGTACCCCGCCTCCTGCCCGATGATAGCTGGGATAGGCTCCAGCACGCCCACGACCCTTGTGAAGATAAGCGGCTTGGAAAATGGATCGATGGATGAATCGATGGTTGTGTTTGTGTTTGTGCGTGAGTGTGTGTGTGTGTGCGTGTGTGCGCGCGCGTGTACATGTTTGGAGGGTACCTGTACAGGAAGAGGCTTTGTGGTTGTGAGGGTTACTTCACGACACTGATTCAACCTCTCCCCATGACCTCCAACCTGAAGAGTGGCCTGCACATAAAAGGCACATGAAGAGATATAGTTTGAAAGTTTTTGATTTAACTACAAAAAAAAGTAATTAAATAGTGCCTTTGAAGGTATCCAAGGACGCTCATATAAATTAAATTAATTATACAAGACATTTACACCATAAATTCCATACCAGTGATGTCATGGTGAACCCAATGACCTCGATGTATCCATCGTCATGGCGCTGAGGTTCAAAGTCATGATGTTCACTTGGGTTTCCCCAAGGTGTGGTACCTGCACAGTACCTGAGAAACAAACGCACACGCGCGCACGCACGCACGCACGCACACACACACACACACACACACCTCGATAGCCATCATCATTTGATTTGAGTACACTTTAAAGGGAAATATTATGGAAACCATTTAATTGCTTCTATACAAATATTTGGGTCTCTAAAGTGCCTGCCCACGCTTAATGTGTGAAATTACATGACAAAGCATTTTTTTCTGTGCTGCCTGTTTCCAAAAATCTGTCTTTAATTACGATTTTGATGTCACAATTGGTCCAATTTATATAATCCCCGCCCCCACGCAGAGTTTCACTTTGAATTGGTAGCAAGGCTGTGTGAGAAGCCATCACTTTCAAGTGATGGCCTGAATGCATGTAATACTGTCATAAGACATGAGCTTCAGCGATGTTGGATGCACAAAGTAGCACTATCTAACAGCGTTACCGACATTTGCCCCTGATAACCAGGCAATAAACAATTGTTCAGCAAAGATGTTGACATTCCTCTCATTTGCATGCCCCCTCAAAGCAGGTTGATTGCGAGATGGATATAAAAATGCAGATGTGACATTTTATTAAGACAAAAAAAAAAAAAATTCCATATTTTCTTTCAAATCAATGACACACATGGATAATCCAATGAAAACCACTACAGGAGCTTTACTAAAAAGTGGATTTCATTTGAACGACGTATTTATGATGGAAAATATTGGAAACAACTCTCAGTATGACATATTGCACACCATGAATTGCCTTTTTAACATACAGTTGCTGAATGTTAGCTAAGTTTTCAACTGTTTTAATGCTTCATTTTGTTCATGCTGCTGTGCCTAATTGCTGTGTAGCTAAATTATGATTATACAGGACGTCCTCGAATTACGAGGCACTCGACCTACGACGTTTCGACATTACGACGCCCGTGCCTTGTCTGCCATTTTGTCCCCAGCTCCATAGTGTTTCTGCTTAGCTAGTACATAGTGCTTGTTTGTGTTTGTGCGGCGGGAGTATCTTTGCCTTTTCGCCCTCCTTTTTTCACACTCTCAGCAGTAATGGTAAGTACAGCATCTTATTTTTTTTATTAATGTATTTTAGTTTCTTAATACAAAGTGTTAACTTTTCCTGCTACGGTCACCTGACCGTGGTCGGGAGATGCAGGGGTTAACTCCCTTCTCTCGTTGCACAGCTGAGCTGGGTGGCGGCAACAATAAAGGCACAAAGCACCGATTTGCTGCTTTAATGGCTTTATTAGCTCCTCTGCGCATTCAACGTCAACGGGTCCTCCGCTAATCGCTACTCTTCCCCGGTCGACGTCAGTACACTTGTCACTGTACACACTCGCACCTGCGCGCACTCCTTCCTCCTTCGCAGTCCTGTCTCACTCACACATCGACGCCCACACACACTAAGTTTGCTGTCACAATCACATGGGACAATACCCGTAACAGAAGTATTTTGCCGTAAATTTCGACTTTAACGGTGAAAGCTGACCTAACGCGGAAAATCGTGTTACATCGCCAGCATAGGACCGGAACTCGTTCGTAAATCGAGGACTTCCTGTAACTGGATAAAACCCAAGGCTCTTTTGGCTGGTGCTTCTAAGAGCGAACAAATTTTTTTAACATTTCTGTACGTAATAAATTGTATTAACAGTTGTGTTGTCCTGTTGATTGCTATACATATTTTTTCCTCTGGCATCATAATCAATCCCACCTGATTTGACTGTTATTTAAAATATAAATTGTCGATCAATTCTGTGTTACACCCATTTCAGTTCTGTTTAACCCATTACCACAAATGGTTCTACATATTTAGCAATTTAGGGCCATTTACATAAAATTTCAAATAAATGAAACAGTGAATTAATTACACAATACTATAAATAAATTAGAAAACTTAAATATATATACTATATATATTCACATATACTATATATACACTATATATTAATTAATTTTAACCATCACAGAGTGGTGTATGGCACATTTTAGTGGGGATGCTTTTTTTTAATCTCCCCCCTAATGGTAGCAAATAAATCCCACCTGCTTTCTTCTCAGGTCAAAAATAACCAATTCTGGTTTGACTGTAAAGTATAATAATATATATAAAGTATAAATTGTCAATCAATTCATTACCTGACATAAAACATGTCCACATTAATTTCCAAAGCATTAACTTTTCATTGATAACTTTTTAAAAATTAAAAGTGCCATGGGTGGTTTTCATCTGTTTGTAAGCATAATGGTGTGACAATTTGCCCTACTGCACCACTTTGCACTCAGAGAATTAAAATTAAATATTAAATTCAATAAACCCACTCAATTGCAATCAAATTACTTTCAGTTGTAGAGGGGCTCTTGGGTGTATGTTTATTCTTTAATAACAGAAAGCTATAAATGGAAACAAAGTAGCAGACCCAGTAGTAATGTGCTGTCAAGAATGGTAGCTATGACGACAAACCTGGGAATGTTGAGAAAGACCAAACACTGCAGCTTCAAATCCTGAACCTTTGATGTTAAATCTGTCCCATCACACTGGAGACAAGCATGGACAAACACAGACACAAATGAGTGGCAGTGCACAACAGGCAACAGCTTGATTGACAGCTACTCACCACGACTCGGATGTGTTTCGACAGGTCTTTGGAGCTTCCCATCAGGAAATCTGAGAATGCTGTCTGTATGGTAGTCAGAAACATACATCTATAAATGTTCATACCGTAATGCTTCAGGATCTACATTCAGACCCGCAAAAACTCTGGCTTTCCTTTGTCAGTGATAGCAAGCCATCAACAAGCTAAAAGCAATCCATCAGACAAAGTGTCAACACATGACAAATGATATTCCCATTCCCACATTAGTTTAGTAAATTGCACCTGTAAGATCCCAAAAATAGAACATACTTTCTTAACAAAGTTTGTAATTAGTGGTGCAACAATTATTCAATTAATCGACAACTAATCGATGACCTCATTAATCGATAATCAATTAATTGTTTAGAGACCTTGCTTAATTTAAAATTGTCCAAGTCTTCTGAATTTCATCCTCTCAACAGTAAATATCCATCCATCCATTTTCTGAGCCGCTTATCATCACAAGAGTCGCGGGAGTCCTGGAGCCTAAACCAACTATCTTCGGGCAGGAGGCAGGGTACACCCTGAACTGGTTGCCAGCCAGTCCAACAGTAAATATTAATAATTATATTTATTATAATTATAAAGCACTATACATTAATAATTATATTTATTATAATAATAACATAGGCTGATGATCTATGTCTTTCATCAAAGCAAGACTTTTCCAAACATCTTTTACTTTGGAAAACAATTAACATTTTTGCCTATTTTCTGACACGTTAAGGACCCAAACCAGTAACTGAATCATAGTCAATTCATGTTTGTGCATTTTCTGCCCTGTCAATTTGAAAAAAATGTTTTGAATAAAGGGATGGAAATTGAAACTTTTGTTAATCCGATTCATTCATTAATTAAAAAAATAATCAACAGATTAATCGATTATTAAAATAATCATTAGTTGCAGCCCTGTTTGTAATATTAACAAGCTTACCACAATGTTTTGTTTGGATTTTTGCTCTGTTCCTAGTCAAAGGTCCTGTATTTTGGCAATTTAGACCTCCATAGAGTGACTCTCCAACATGGACTTACCGTAATTTCCCGTGTATAATGCGCACCCATGTATAATACGCACCCCCAAAGTTGACCTCAAAATTCTGGAAAACCATTCTACCTATATATAATAAATTTTTACAATGCATGATTTTGCTTCTACCCATATGATGAAAACATGAAATATCTGTATTTTGTTAGTTTTTTTTTTAAAGAATAATGCTGGAGTTAAGCACTTTATTTAAACACACAGTGCTTTTTTTAATTTACTTGCTCTTGTTTTGAAATTCTTAGCCCTACTTTTATTTAGTAAATTAGAAAACACACAGTTGTGCTCATATGTTTGATTACCCAGGCAGAATTTGTAGGATGGGTACAATTCTTTGAAGAAAATATGAAGGCCCAGGCGAAACACATTTAATTTTATTTTAATGGGATTCAAATTAAACTGTCAAGCATTTCAGAAAAGCATTATCATTAAACAAAAAATAACAAATAAATTAATGATGGTTGTTGTTCAGTCATATTTAAAAAAAAAAAAATATATATATATATATATATATATATATATATATATATATAGGAGGAGATCTTCAGTGGCGTCGATAAGCTCGAGAAATTCGAATTACCTGATTTCAGGCCTCTCGGCAGAAAAGGTCTGGAACTCAGGAGTGCGTGGACAATTTTAATTCATATTTCACGTTTACTGAGGCACCATAGAGCGAATATTGCATCCCAAATAGTAGAAAATGTTGGTTTGGTAAAATACGGGTAATTTAATCCCGAAAAGCATCCTGTGGACTCAAAACGGACAAACATTTACTACATATTGTTGTATCATACATGAATGTCATAGACCACAGAGGCATAGGCAGCACAGAGGATAC